>NW_012147897.1:364926-376111 GCF_000956105.1 Propithecus coquereli | reverse complement strand
TGCCTCGCCCAAGCGAGGGTTAGAGGCATGCCCTCCCCTTCTACAATGCTCACCGTGTCCATTAGTTTTGAGTTTACCCCTACTCACAATCCCCTAATCCTTGGATAATACTACTACCATGTGAACATCATAAAATCACAGACACATACATGGATCAAAATTGTTTCAAACTGGTAGGTATATGCTATTCTGCATTTGTTATCTAGAGAATCTTCTTTTTATTTTTTTCCATAGTGCCTACTTATCCTTTCTCCTTTTCCTACACTGTTCACTCTCTAATTGTAATTATCCTCCAAAAGACACATGTTTAGAAGAAGACTAACGATCTTTTCTCCGATATTTTACTAAATGAGAAATCTGAAACAACTTCTTAGGTTAGAATTTTTGGAATTTACAGTCATCTGGTAAATAACAGAACTTCCAGATGATGAATGGACTTCAGGTTATGTGAGTGAGAACAGCTAGTTATTTTCATCATCTCTTGAATTTAGATTTATTCTTGAATCATCTTTTGTATTGATCTAACTAAAATCAAGCAACTTTGACCCTTAATATTCTAAGAACATTCTCCCGTATTTTCTTGGTCCTCACTCCATACACGATAGGGTTGAGAAAAGGGGGAACCAAAATGTATATATTTGCAATAAAAATATGAACATGTGCTGGCACATTTTTCCCAAAACGGTGAGTGAAAATGGAAAAGCCAGCTGTGGAATAGAAAACAAGAATGACACAGACATGGGAGCCACATGTACCCAAAGCCTTAAAGCTAGCTTCTCGGGAGGGCAGGCGGAATACAGAGCGTAGGATGAAGGCGTAGGATACAGCAATGAGAACAGCATCACATGAACCAATGATAGAAGCCATACTGAGGCTGTAACTCTTGGTGGCCCCTGCGTCCATACATGCCAGCTTCACCACAGCCATGAACTCACAGTAGGTGTGGGCAATGATTCGTGTTCTACAGTAGGGCAGCTGCTTGAGAAGGATGGGATGGGGAGAGAAGAAGGCTACGCCCCGACACACCACAATGATACCCATTATGATGATGCGGCTACGGGTGAGAATGGTGCTATGGTGCAGTGGGTCACAAATGGCCACATAGCGGTCAATGGCCATGGCCAGGAAGAAACCCGACTCCATGGCAGTAAAGCTGTGGATGAAGAACATTTGAGTCAGGCAAGCATCAAAGGCGATGTCATGGGCTCTGAGCCAGAAGAGGCAGAGCATGCGGGGCAATGTAGACGTGGAGAGGACCAGGTCGGTGACGGAGAGCATGCACAGAAACAGGAACATAGGCTCGTGGAGGCTTCGCTCTACCCTCACCACGGCCAGGATGGTCACATTCCCCACCACGGCCACCACATACATGGAGCAGAAGGGGATCCCAATCCAGGCGTGCAGATGCTCTAGTCCTGGGATGCCCAGCAGCACGAAGGTGATGGGAGTGGGGCGAGACGTGTTGAGAGGAGGCATTTTTTTGTTTCCTTTGCGTTCTATAGTTCTGAAAATAAAGTTGCTATGACAATGTGATCATAACCAGGTGCCAAAAAATATGGTGACTTGTTTCCGAAGGACCTTTAATTGACCGTTGTTAAAAACAATCTGGAGTATTTAATTTCTCTAGGAACACAATAATAAAATTATTTACAACTTACTAAATTATTGTTCTCACAAATACCAAAAAACAATTCTTGTATCATATCACAGTATCACAGGGACCTGTAAGTCACTTCGTCCATTTATTTTCAGTAAGAGATTCCATCTATAGTCATATTTTACTTCATTAAACAAATATTTACTGAGCAGTTACTCTATAGCAAATCATGTTCTAGGAACTAGGAATACAAAAATGGAAAGATCATACAAGTAAAAGACAAGAAAAAGTAAGACACCATAAAATGATAAATAGTGACTAGTAGACGTGGGCGTTAAATTAGTTGGTGAAAATGTAACATTTATGTTGGTACTTGAATGATGAAGCTTACATTATTCAGAGTCTGGGATATTATATATGCTGTTAGTGAAAATATCAAGAAAAATTGCCACACAGAAGAAACAAACAGGAGAAGACAAGAAGGCCAATGATTCTAAAACTTAGTAAGAAAGGAAGAAAGTTGCAGGAGGTAAGGTCAATTTATCCCTGTCAGCTTCTTCATGTCTTTACTGTTTCCTCTGCCCATTGTAGAGAGATATCAGTTACATTAACAATTATCTGGAGAACACTGAAAACTTTTCTCATTCATTTTCTTTTATCAGGACTTTCTGAAAAACACCTATTTTGGAACCCATTAAATCAGTTACCAAATCTTTTATACATAACAATTCCATGACCAGTCATATTTTTCATCTATTTCTCATTGTAAGTTCTCCATAATATCATTTATCACACAGAATTTTCTTTGTTTTTTTTTTCTCCCTTTCTGCTCCCCTAGTCTTAGCTGCCAAAAAGCTTTAGGTCAAACATGTCCACTGCTTTACCAAAAGTGCTGAATCCAGTGTAATATGTACACAGTAAATATTGAAATCCTGAATTCAAGACAATCAAAAAATTAGATTTTATGGAGTATATACTTCAGATATCAAAATATGAAAGATATAGAAAATTATTCCTCAGAACATAGAGATGCCTTTCAATAGTACCTTGGATTTATATTTATGTGCTGTAATTCTCTGCAGGTTGCTTTCATATCAGTGATAACTAGACCTTATGTTGGATCAAACAGGGCTTTTGGCGTGCTCTTTCTTTGAGTTCATATTTAGCGTTTCTCTCCTGTGAGTGACTTTTCCATGAATGGAAGAGATCAAGGAGAGGTCTTGTGAAATTTCATGGAGTTATTTATAAGGACACTTGCTTTAGGTAGAAGATTCCACAACCCACATTCTAATACACTTAGAGAATAGAAACAAATGGTCTCTGTCCCTTTCTGTATGAACATTATATTGAAATCCTTGGTGTGGCTTCTAACATAGGATTAACATAATCTATACATTCAGGCTTTCATTTCCCACACTGCATAAGTAATTAATCTGAAAAATAAAATATAATGTGGTAATTTCCTATCATTTATTTATTTCTATGACATATCCTTGAAGTAGGACATACTATATGTTCTTTTGTAGTAATAAATATCTAATTTTAAGGAAAATATATTTCTTAACATTAACTATACTCACTACCTTCCATCCTCATTTATTCTGACTTAGACTGTTTCATTAGGCAGATGGATCCTTATCGTGCACTTTCATTTGTTGTTTCAGAAGCTCACGTTATGACATACACAAGGCAGTTACTTTATTGGATTGGTAAATTGACCTAATAATGTCAGAGATATCAGTTACTTACTAAGGCAGTTTTCTTTATATTTCTTCTCATAATTCCACTGGATAGTCAAGTCTCCATGGCAGAAAAGCCCTAGGATAAAGTGGTTGAGCACAAGGCAGGGAGGAGGAGGGTTAAAGAAGAGAAGGGCTCTAAGTCACCACGAATGCTTCAGTTGTAGAAAACTCTAGATTACTAATTTCCTGTGTTTCCCATCTCCCCTCAAGACAGTGACCTTGAGTAGTACTGCTTCCATCAGACCTCAAAAAGAATCTGATTTTCTTATGTCTCAAACAAATTCTTACACATATAATACACATTCATAAGAACTTTAAAAAAATTACTTCCAAAGGTGCTTTACAGAATTATGACAACATACTCATGTTCTTCGAATACCATTACTTAAGGAAATGTTTTCCAGGCTTTCATACTTGCTAGACACTGAGCTTTACTGTACTGAATAACACTTGAGCAATGAAACTATAGTTTATTCACTTTAGCTTTATAAAACAACTTTAATCGAGAATTTATTAGGCAAAAAAATTATCCCAGAGGGAGGGAAGGATAAGTGATATAGAAATAATAGCAAGGGACCAAAATTAAGCTTAGTCAAAGAAACCCTTTCTGAATAAATGACACTTTGGCTGAAATTGTGAAGAATATATATAATATTGGTTCATGAGATTTAAACAGAAATAGATAAAGATAGATACAATTATACACAACTATATAGCTATCCTTATCTATCAATGTACATATAAACAAAGGAAAAGGAAAGGAACATAAAGTTTCATGAGGAAGAGGATTCATGACATAATTAATTAAAACCTACCTAATATAGTGGGGACTCAAAGAGTACAAAGATATTCACATTAGATGAGATTATATGCAATCTCTAGACCGGTGACTTTCTCTTATTAGGTGATCGATAAGTATGTGTTGGATGTATAAATGCAACACAGAACATTGCAAGAGCAGAACTGGAAAGTACACACACTCACAGGTACACATGTTGATTCACAAAACATTTTTTTGTACAGGCACTTATGATATAATTTTTGTGATGTCATCTTCCTGAAAATGCCAACCTGTAGTTGAGTCCAGCATTCACAATGTATCCATATTTTAGTTCCTTCAATATATTGATACAGTATAAAATATAGACAAAATCAGATATAATCCTCGCTTCTATCATACCCTTTAGAAAAGATCTATGTTTTCTAGAAGCTAGATGTTTCTCCATTTCATTCATGGGGAATAAAATAATGTGCATTTCCTCTATTCAAGATTTATATCTCTTCCCTTGAATCTACATCATTTAAAAATTAAGAGGGTATTGTTTGGGGGAATTTGCTATCCCTTAAAGTTTTCCATAGATCATTCGGCTAGTTTCCTTATCTCTGTCACTCACTCATTTCATAAAAACCTTAATTAGCTCATAAAGAAACTTATTCAGAGCCAAGAAGCAATCTACACATGCAGCTTCTATATGTAACAGCTCCAGTGTAGTATTCTCAAAGGATAAGCGAGAATAAGATGTGACACAAATAGGTCCCTATGGAATCACTGGGATATTGGAAAGTTTTCAATATCTTATTTTGGGTAAATGGTTACACAGTAGTATACACGTGTTAAGTTTCTCAAACTGAATGCTTAAGACCCGTTATACTTTTGATGGACATTTGGATCATTTTTGTCGTAGTGCTAGTATACAAAAGCTGCTAAAAAAATTGCTATATAAATCTTATTGTGGATTCATGTGCTTGTTTCTCTTGAGTAAATACCAAATAGTGGAATTGCTAGGTTATAAAGTAGATATGTGTTTTTTTGTGTGGAAACTTTCAGCAGAGAGGAAAAAAATTAAACCATATTAATATGGTACAAGAGAAAGAAAACATGAATATAAGCTATGATCTCAAAACATAGCTATCATGTACAATGGAAAAAATCTCTGGAACATTTCTGAGCAAAAGAGAGATTATATTATTTTAATATAATCACACATGTACATTCATGTGTATGTACATTTAGGAAAAGTAAGAGGGGACTAGTTAAATGTATCAGTGCACATTAAAGTGTAGAAGATTGATGAGACTTGACCCTGAAGAACTGAGTGAAATAGAGAAGAATTACGAAGAGGAGGAAGAGGAGGAGGAGGAGGAGGAAGACAGAAGAAAAATAAATCCTGAGCATATTGAGATGAGAATAAGAAAAAAAAAAAAAAAAGATGGCAACTGATAGTACCTGAAAATATTTTCTTCTCTCCTCTACGTATCGAGTCAATTGTTCTATGTATAATGAGGCTAGACAAGTGATTCTGAACCTGGACTGCTACTGACAAATTAAGAATACTGAAAAACAATGTAAACGACTCAGCCATGTTCTCACATGAGGCTGGAAAGTGAGCATAGGCAGTTAAGCCACATTGAGAGAAAAATAAAAAATCTATGTGCAAACTATGCCCGCATTATAATCTAAAATGCTGTTACCTGGGAGCTTGCTAGAGAAGGGTAGTTTGTCAGGTTCATATTGAAAGCAGTGAATCACTGGTCTTACATGGAAAATGACTGAACTGTTCAAACTCTGAAGTTAGAAGAACAGCCTATATTTAACATATCCACAGATTGTTGGGAGGGAAAACACACTATGGATACATTCTATACAACTTGATATTGGGTGATTTTTAGCAGATCACTAATGTTACTGAAGTTAGTGACTGAAGTTAGTCTCAATCTCTATCAACAGAGGAAATAGTGATACATTATCTGATGTCTCAATCAACAAACTTGGAAAATCTTGCCCCTAAAAAAATTGTATTTAAGTTTCATTCAAAATTGAAAGTGACTATAAAATATTTGGCAACAGGAGTAATAGTCATTAAGTAGTTGTCGTAGCAATAGTAGCAGTATTGTATTTATAAGCAGAATAGCTTTACTTTTCTGTTTCAGTTATAGGCCTTGCCAGTTGACAGAGGGTAGAAAAGACAATTATTCTTCTTTTCTACATCTTAAGAAATCTCCATCTCTCACATTCAATTATCCAATGATCAATTTGCTCTGAATGAAAACCCTACTGGATATTTTCTGGTTCTCATTCCTGGGAGATTCCTTTTTTTAAAAATCAGAGAATTTTCTTACTCTGTGTTCCACCTTTGAGGCCAACTTGCTCCTGGTAAGGAAGCCGGGGGTTGAGAAGGATAATGACACTCTAGGGATATCAGGATAATAATGCTCTGAGCTCAGTCCAGGCTTTAAGGAAAGCCCAGTGACTCTTCCATTAATATCTACATGTGCTGGAAATTTGGTGGCAACAAGGTGATAAAACCAGACCGTGCACATGCCAGGCCAGTCCTCAGCTCTATCCAGGTAAGTTTCTACCTCTAGAACTTGGGAACTGAGAATGGATAAAGCTGTGATAGCAGTTTATTTTAGGAAAAATTGATAGAATAGGGGTTTCTAAATCTTGTTTCACTCAATGATTCCTTTGTCCATGTTTTCTCTGGGTTTATAATTTTTCATAAAAGAATGAAGGGCTAGATTAATATAATTTGGAGTTAAATATTTTCATAAGCAATTAGGTAATATCATCTGTGTTTCTGGCCCCTGAATTATTGACATAAGCAAGACTGTAACCATGCTTTCTGGATTCGAGTCAATTCAATCCCGATTACTTCTAATGTTCCCTGATTTATTGAAAATGAAAAAGAATAATTTACAGGATGCCACCATTGGTCTCTGCAGAAAAGAGGCAGGTGGTTGAGTAATGTAAAAAGTAGGGGATAGACAGGAGAATCATATGCTTTTAAAAGATTTAGTATCTGATATATTTACTCAGCAGCTCAGTCTTCTTTCTGCCAGGCAGAGAACAGCCCAACCTCCTTTTTGCCCTTTTGCCTCCATGGGAGATCATCTATTATCACACCTTTTCTTCAAATACTTCCACTCAGCAGGAATGAAAAGACCCTTTATATTACAGCAGTTAGACTATTTTAAAAAACAAAGAGTCATCAAGCTCATATCCTGTTATCTCTTATAGAAACTGGGTTTAAGCAAATTCAGATGCATGTGTTTCCCCCATTAAATTATACATACTCAGGAAGCCTGTAAATGAGGAGTAATCATACACATTTTTAACCACAAAAATATGTAAACAGATTGTAACTTTCTTATTTCAACTCTGATCATTTGATGACTGCTTGGAAGAATGATTAATTCTAATATATTAATACAGTATGGTGGAGGAAAGTTCTTTGACTCTAGGACTTTTCTCTTCTCATGCAGATTTCTTCATTTCTAACATCAAGAAGTTTTCACTTCTCTGTATTTTTGTTTTATCTCTCCCCAGTATTCCGAAGCCTGCTCTGTCTGGACAAAATATCAGACTTTTCATAGGCTACCATGTATGTACTTGAATTTTTCCAGAAACTGATCTCTTCTGCATAGCGTCTCATTTAACATTGAGGTAAGTGAGGTTAGTGTCCTTAATTCGCAGATGAGTGAAAGGTGGGTAAGGTACTTGGGCAAGATGCCATAAATGGTAAGTGAGGGATCCAGGATTAGTAGCCAGGTCATCTTTCTGATTTTCAAGCCCTTGATTTTAACCACTTGCTGAATACTAGAGAAGTAATCTGTTAAAGGAATCAACATCAAGTGGATGGGTGTAATTATAATATTTATTTTGCCTTTAGACTATGAGACAACTACTGAATGATTAAAGAAATACCAATAGCTTTAGCTTATGAAATTTCTTTCTCTTTCAGTGTTTATAATGTCTGGCAACTCATATTAAGAAACAGAAACATAGTCCATATACTTTGCCATTTCTTACACCATCTATTCCAATATCAAATGTAAGCATCAAAGGAAATTCTTTTTCACAATTTTTATTGCATTAACCCATATTTATAGCTATTCTGACTACAGTCCACTCAGTAGTACTATTGCAGGATTGCAAGAAAAGAGATCTAAGTGTCGATTTTTTCTTTTTAATATAAAAATTATTGTACCACAAATCCTTTCTAGACTCCCACACATTTATTCCATGAGAAGATTAAACAGTTGCTTGTCTGACACTTTTTCAGAAATTGCCATCCATAAAGAGAGGGAAACAGAGATTTACAGTGCTATTCATAAAGGGCTTCCTTTTTCAGGGTGTATGGATGTAACCAGATAGAAAACATCTCTTTATGGGAAAGATTGGGATCAGTGTTTAGGTATGGACAGTTTGGAGCAAAATTAGAAATGGTTCAAAAATTAGAAAGTGATAAATAAAACTGAGACTAAAGGGAAAAACAAGGTTTTGTTAAATTGATTTGATTGTCCCTAAAAGGAACATAAATCAAAATCTGGAAAAAATGTATGGCTAAAGAGGGATTATGAGGTGGGTATTGGATTCAGTGGATCTTCAGGATTCAAACCACAGCTAATTACTCATGGTATAGAGTAAAGTTATTAAAAAGAGAAAGTAGGGAGTCCATTTTAAAAAGCAGGGTAGAAATCTTACCCAGAACCCAAGGAGTCTGGTAATACACTGACCTTTAACCTCTGATAAACACATACAGATATACACACTTATGCTAATCCAGCTTTGGGATATATCTAAACTTGCCAGGCTCTGCTTTTGGCTATGTACTATCTGATTTTAAATTGTTCTTTTTTCTTGAATTCCATATCTTTATATTCTTCTTCTTCTTGTTTTTATTATTCCAAGCCCTGGTAAAAAAATAGCCTCCGTATTCCACATTTCCTATTCCACACAACAAGTCTACCTAAACATAAATGGTCCTTAATTCACTTAGAAACCAACTTCCTAAACTGTTTCTGGAAGACTATCCTTTTCAAATTTCCTCTAAGGACCATGCTTAGTGCCCTGAAAAATAATGGATCATTTATTGTTTTGATGAAGGAATGAGTTAATATAAGACAACTAAAATTCTCCTTTAATAAACCCCATTTGAGAACAAAGGAAAATGGCTCAGGGATAAATATTTCATTTCTTGGAACAAAGAGTGGTGGGGCTAATAGTAAAGTTTATTGTAAGATTACTTACTAATGCACACAGAGCAACAGAAATGAGATTCCCTGTGGGACACTAAGGCTCCCAGGAGAATTTCTAAGTCTGGTGAAATTGTCTGGCTTCTGGAAGCAGATAAAGTAGAGACACCTAATGTGCACTTTTCAGACAAATAAGTGTAGAGATCATGGTGGATGCAGAAGATTAGTGCTCTTAGTGTCAAGTTTCCATTTCCACAAGAGTTAAGTCAGAAATCCTGAAAGTTTCACATTTTTTATCTCCTATATGGCTCCAGTAAAGCTTTTACATAATTGTTTGCTTTCTCTATCTTGACATGTATTATAGAACCTCAGAATAATCTGGCCAAATTGCCATTCAAAGCACTGAATTTATTTGCTCAATGCGGAATATGGTAGGATGTTAGTAAGGACTGAAACATTTTCACTTTCCATCCAAGTTTTCTCCCTCAGGTATCAGAATCACTGGTGAGACAACAGAATACCAACCTCAATGGCATTCATCAACATGTCATATTTGAACCCCAGAACGGTAACCTTGATTGGCATCCCTGGACTAGAGCACGTACAGTTTTGGATTGGGTTTCCTTTTTTTGCTGTGTGTTTAGTGGCTCTTTTAGGAAATAGCATCTTACTAATCATCATCCCTTCAGAACGTAGTTTGCACCAGCCCATGTACATCTTCCTGGCTGTGCTGGCAGCCACTGACATAGGACTCTGTGCAGCCATTGTTCCTAAGATGCTGGCCATCTTTTGGTTCAGATCTTTCTCCATGGCCTTTGATGCCTGCCTAGCCCAGCTGTTTTTCATCCATACCTTGCAGTGCATTGAGTCTGGCGTTCTGTTGGCGATGGCCTTTGACCGCTTCATTGCCATCTGTGATCCTTTGAGGCACACATCCATCCTCACTCCTTCCATTGTGGGTCACATGATAGCAGTGGTAGCAATTCGAGCTATAGTGCTGGTTGGTCTATTACCCATTCTAATCAAAAGACTGCATGTTTTCCATTCCATTCTTATTGCCCACTCTTACTGTGAGCACATGGCTGTGGTCAAGCTGGCTGCAGAAGACATTCTAGTCAATAAGTCATGTGGTCTTTTTGTAGGCTTTACCATTCTTGGATTTGACATGATTTCTATCCTCATATCCTATGTTCTGATTTTCCAAGCTGTTTTTCGTCTACAACAGAAGGAGGCACGGCTAAAAGCATTTAACACATGCACAGCTCATATTTTTGTCTTCCTCGAGTTCTATATTCTTGCCTTTTTCTCTTTTTTCAGCCACCGTTTTGGACATGTTGCCCCCTCTACCCACATCCTTTTGTCTACCATCTACCTCCTTGTGCCACCTGCACTCAATCCTATTGTTTATGGTGTAAAAAATAAGGTGATTTGTAACCATGTGGCAAAGATTTTTCTTCTGAATCATGGATCTCAGCAATGATCTAGAAAATGATGGCCATGTAGAGGATGCTTTTATTTCCTAGAGATGGAGACAATTTGGACCCTGTGTGCTCATCTTTGGTGTTTCACATCATCATCCTGGATCTTAAAGGCATTTATTTTCAAAACTACATCTAGGCTTAAAAAGTATTCAGGTTAAGACTAATATTATCTGTCTACTGCTAATGTATTTGGCTTCTAATTTAATCTTTATCATTTCTTTCCATTTTTTTGCATTTAATTTGCAGTTCTTTTTACTTCTTGATAAAGAAAGTTTGGTTATTGATTTTTAAATTTTTTCTTTTGGAATATATGCATTCTCATCTTAATTTTTCTGCAGTACACATGTTGACATTCTGTATTTTCATTCCTATTCAATTAAAATAAGACC
>NW_012147897.1:361944-363771 GCF_000956105.1 Propithecus coquereli | reverse complement strand
CCAGAATTCACTGAATATTTTCTTTTTGTTTCCACTCTGAGTTACCAATGGAATCACTGAATCTTATAAAAACATTTTTACCAACCTTATCTACACCATTACCATCTCTATTTTGAATCACTGCAATATCCTCCTAACTGGTCATCTTGTATTAATCTTCTTCAACTCACAAATTTCAATTGATTCCCACGATGGCAGCTGACGTAATCTTACTAAATTTTAATTCAGATATTGTCATAACCTTGCACGAAACCATCCAATCATTTTCCATGCCATGCAATGAAAACCCAGTGTCCTCAGTATGACACAGAGGACTCCTCACATCCTCCCCTCTCCTTGCTGGCTTCCTGCAGCTAACCCACCACAGTTCCCTCCAGCCTCCTCACCCATCGCAAGACTCCACTCTCAGACTCACATTGCAGTGCCTACCCGATACAGACCATTTGAATTCAGGCGTATTTAACTTCAGATTTACATTTAAACTGGCTCCTGGATATGGGCCTTAAGATATTGATGCTCACCTTAAATTAACATGTCCAAACTGAGCTTCAAATCTACTCCCACAAATCTGCTCTTTTTCTAGTATTCCCCATCTCATTGATGACAATTCTATTCTTTTAGTCGATTTGGTTAAAGATATTGAAATCTTCCTCTACGCCTTTTTCTCTTCCATACTACATCCAAACAATCAGCAAATCTTATTCACTTTCTTATTAAAATAGCCAGAACAAGTACTTCTTGCTGCCTTCTCTAGTAACTTTCTGACACAATCCACTAATTTTCTTTGAGATATTTGGAGGAACAATGTGATAGATTGTATTATTAGTTCCAAATATTATCAAACCTTTATAACAGAGCCATCTACATCAGGCCTCTCAATGTATATTATTTTTCCATATTAGTGACATCACTCTACATCATGTAACTTTCTTTGGGCAATGAAATGTAAATAAAATTGATGCATCATTTTTGAACAATGAAGTAAAACTCATCATATACTTTCATAGTCTCTCTTTTCCCAGTGATACAATAATAGCAGTAGTTCACATAGCAGCCTAGGTCCCAGATCAAAGCTGAAACATGAATGAGAAATGTACCTTTGTTATTGTAAGGTTCCCCAAGATTTAGGGAATTTATTTTAGTCAATATTGATTGATGTAGATTATAAATGGTCCCCTGCCTCAATCATTGTCCTCTTAGGACAATTACTAAAATAACAGCCAGCCTTCTCTTCTTTAAATATAGTTCAGACCATAGCATTCCTCTACTAATAAACCAACCAGAATTTGCATTTTATTTATTTAAAGTGAAAGCCTATTTCTTACAATTGCTACAAGGGCACATACCCTCTGCACCCCTGTTGTCCCTCAAAATTCATCTGCCGCAAATGAATTCCCCTTGCTTATTCCTTTCAAGTTACCTAAGCCTTGTCACAGTTACTCAAACATCCATGTCATGTTCAACTTCAGTGTCTTTGCATTTTCTGTTTTCATTATGTTCAAAACCTTCCCCTAGATATCTATTCCCCTTGCTTATTCCTTTCAAGTTACCTAAGCCTTGTCACAGTTACTCAAACATGCATGTCATGTTCAACTTCAGTGTCTTTGTATTTTCTGTTTTCATTATGTTCAAAACCTTCCCCCAGATATCTATGAGGCATGAGGCTCATACCCTACCTTGAAACACGTTATTGCAACTCCCCTGCTCTCTAATCCCTGTGTCTCCTCCACAGATTTATATACAAAATATCTGTACACAAACATATACATGTGCATACATAAATATGTATACACAAATATCAATATCCATATCCACATATACATATGG
>NW_012147897.1:358892-360553 GCF_000956105.1 Propithecus coquereli | reverse complement strand
TGATCATAGGCCAAAAAGTTGACCACAATGTCTTCTGTCATTCCAGTCTACAAATTCTCCATTTCTCAGATTTTCTTCTTCCACACTCCAAATGATCTCAGATCTATCATGCTCTGAAAGTAACCTGTGATTTGATATTTTCTGATTTTCATTCCTTGGAAACAACTTCTCATAATTAACTGAATGCTTTCTGGCTATATACTTTCAAGTAATGAATATTTTTCTCCTGCAAAATAGGGATGCGTATCAGAAAGGTAATGACTTCTCTAGGGGCCAGGTCTGCGGCATCACCCTGGGATCAATTCAGACCTTAAGAAAAGCCAAAAAAAGAAACAGCTAAGGGTAGATGATGAAATACACTTATCTATTAATATCTTTCCAAATTGAAAATCTGGCAGAAAAAACTATTTCATCTATTGTCTTTATGTTCCAGCTAGCTACCTGTTTGTCTAGGTGAGTTCTTCTCCATGTGTTGGAATTTGTACGTAGTTAAAGGCTTCTACTTGCAGCAAATTTTAAGAGGAAGTGGAAGAATAGTGAATCAGATTATCTTAATCCTGTATTGCTCACTAACAGACTTTTCTTTGGCATGGCCGTTTTCTTTCTCTGGACCTCAGTTTTTTTTGTTTTTTTTGTTTGTTTGTTTGTTGTTTGTTCGTTTGTTACCAACAATATGAGAGATGCACTAGATTTGTGTTATTTAGAGATGGAAGAGATGCAAAAGTAATTTAGTACCATCTTTTTAATTCTATGTGAGGAAAACATAATGGACAAAAGCTAGTTAATTAGTAGCAACAGCAGGATAAGAATAAGGTTTCCAGGATTCTTTTCTAATTTTCACATACAATATGATTCTAATATTACTTGGCTTTTTACAAATTTAAAAATAAAAAGAGATAGTTTTTAGTTTGGAGTGTGTGTATGTATCTGTGTGTGTGTCGGGGTCTGCGTAGTTTGAGCAGGAGGGATTAGATATGTGTAAAGAAGGTAAGAGATGGGAGAGTCTATTGCCTTTATTAGCTTTGTTATCTGGTCCTACGGACACAGCGCTCTCAGTTCATATCCCATCCCCTGAAACACAATCTTCTCTTTCTCAGGAATATTAATACCTTGTATTTTAATCCCTTTTCCTACACTTTACCCTACCTCTGTTTAAGGAATACTTTTATTTCTTTCTCCTCCTCTTCCATTTAGAGATCAGGAATTAATATTTTCTGATCTGATTATCATTGAAAACTAAGTTGCACAAAATGCATGCCTTTGCTGTCACAGAAGTAATTTTTAACATAAATTCATTTTGTAAAAAATTGGTGCTCATATACATTTTTTCCATCTACCTACTAAAATGTTAAAGGAGGATATGATCATTGTCAGATGAAGTGACCAAATTAGTTTAAATAAGTGGAATTTTTGAGTCCACCAATGTCTGCACATGAATGGAATGTCAATTTTCTACTGTGACAGTGATCATTCGATCTGCTTACATGAATGTCTGATCTTAGAGATTTGACTGAGTAAACCCATTAAGCTCCAGAAAATTCATCTTATGGAGTTTTTATCAATTCTTTCCTCAGAGAATTTGCTAATTTCTGTATTTTGTTTTGCATTTTCTCAAGAAGCCAGTAGTGCATCTCTGTACTCACAGAAGTTCACTACAGGCT
>NW_012147897.1:355076-357767 GCF_000956105.1 Propithecus coquereli | reverse complement strand
TGTGAAGTTGGACAATATATTCAAAGGTGTCAGAAATTATTTTCATTGATAACTGGTAATAATAAAATTAAAAAAGGACCCCAGTGTAGATTGAAGTCCATTATAAACAGCAGAGCTCTGCCCTTTTGCATCTGAGACATATTAATATTATCAAAACATTTAGGTTACAAGGGTTATCCAATAGGTCAGGTTTTGTGGCCAGCTTCCTATCTTAATTTATGGCCCCTTATAATTCAATTGACATCTGTCTTCCCAATTTTCTGTATCCTCTAAGATCTGTTAGTATTTATATTGCTTTCTACTCCATTCTGCTAACCCATCCACTTTGAAAATTCACAGATCAGAATTAACTTAGTGAATCAAACATACTCAGTCACTACTGATAAAACAATAACTCCTGCATATTGTCTCTAAGAACCTGAATAATTGGACTGCAATTCAACCAATATTTGTTGAAAGAACAAACCTCTTCACGTCCCCAGCTGAAAGTCAATTTCTAAGATATAAGAGGAAGTATTTATTCCTTAAACCAGAGAAAATGAAAAGATTGGGCGAGGCTGCACTATCTTAAGATTCTGAGATTTCAGCTAATTGGACAGGGTCATGAGATTAAGGATCTGTACTATAACTTCAAGTGTCACAGGGGAATTTCGACTAATCTGAAATGTGTCTGGAGTTTGGAGATGGATATGAACAAAAAATGTTAGTCTGTGACACAATTTGAGAAGACTGAAGACTAGCAGAGTCAATGCTCTTTGAGTCACAGTTTCCATTTTTACAATTTCTAGTGATAAACACTGGCTCATAAACAAAAATACCAGCATTGGCTTTAGGAAAAAATCTCCAAGAGCTCTAGTCTGATACTGACCTAAACTGTTGCCCAAAGATCCAGTCACATGGTCACATTTCCATCCATGTGTTTCATATTCTGAGGGGAAATATGAGGAGCATGTCCTTTTTCTTTCTCATCCAGTTTTTCTCTAAATAGGTACCAGAACCAATGGTGAGTAAAGGATTTACCAGCCTCATGGGATCCACCAACATGTCATATCTGAACCCAAAGACAGTGACCCTGATTGGGATCCCTGGACTAGAGCATGTACAGTTTTGGATTGGGTTTCCCTTCTTTGGTGTGTGCCTGGTGGCCCTGCTGGGGAACATCTTCTTGCTAATCATTATCTCTACAGAACGCAATCTACACCAACCCATGTACATCTTCCTGGCAGTATTGGCAGCCATTGACCTAGGACTCTGTATAGCCATTGGTCCTAAGATGTTGGCCATCTTCTGGCTTGGTTCTTGCTTGATGACTTTTGATGCCTGCCTCACCCAACTTTTCTTCATTCATGCCTTGCAGGGCATGGAATCTGGCATCCTGTTGGCAATGGCCTTTGACCGCTATGTTGCTATCTGTGATCCTTTGAGGCACACATCCATCCTCACACCATTCTTTCTAGTTTGGGTGGTGCTGATGGTGGCAATCCGGGCAACAGTGCTTGTTGGGATTTTACTCATTCTACTCAAACGACTGCATCTTTTCCACTCTGTAGTTATCGTCCATTCTTACTGTGAGCACATGGCTGTAGTCAAGCTGGCTGCAGAAGATGTCCATATTAACAAATCATTTGGGCTCTTTGTGGCTTTTGCAATTCTAGGTTTTGACATGATCTTTGTATTCATCTCCTATGTTCTCATTTTTCAGGCTGTTTTTTCTCTTGCCCAGAAAGAGGCACGAGTCAAAGCATTCAGCACTTGTACCACACATATTATTGTCTTCCTGGAGTTTTATATCCTTGCCTTTTTTTCCTTCTTCAGCCATCGTTTTGGCCACGTACCACCCTATGCCCACATCCTCTTGTCAACCCTCTACCTGCTTGTGCCCCCTGCCCTTAACCCCATTGTCTATGGCGTGAAGACCAAGGAGATTCGCAGGCGGGTTGCTCATATTTTCATTCTGAAGCCTGACATGCAGCAATGATCCAGTAAGTATTATGTCAGAGAAAAAATATACATTTACCTATTTAAAACTGAGTTTAAGATGGAAACTTCTTGTACTATGTGTGACTACCTGTATTGTACTACGTAGGATGGAAGGCTCTTAAAGATCAAGATGATGTTCATGCAGTCCCTGTTCTCAAGAAATTCCTCCAAAGGAAAGAGTATTGTGAAAAGATTAAAAACATGAATATTATGATCAGACAGATCTAGGCTTGACTTTTGACTCAAATATTACCTCCATGTTTTTAAAAGATAACAAAATATTTAAATTACATAAATCCAATTTTCCTCCTGTTTAAAATGGAGACAATAAAAATTACCTCAAGGGGTTGGGAACCTGCAGCCTTAAGTCCACATGTGGCCTTCTAGGTTCTTAAGTGTGGCCTTTTGACTGAATCCAAATTTTACAGAACAAATCTTTTTATTAAAAGGGGTGCAACAGAGAAAGATGAAATTTTTCTTGCTTCCTCTGGTGCTTAAAAAAGAACAATCTTGAAATCAGAAGGCTGCAGTTTCCCCACCCACTTGAGTAAACTCATCGAAATATATACATTAAATGTGGCTTTTTTGTATATCAATTATGCCTTAAGTAAACTTAAAAAATTAAAAAGCTATTAAAATCATAGCCTACAGTAGTAAAGTGTTCAAAAACACAATTATTAAAATGGTTAAAAATAATAATGAGGACAGGCA
>NW_012147897.1:352711-353800 GCF_000956105.1 Propithecus coquereli | reverse complement strand
ATGATAAAAAGAAGACAAACTTTGTCTCATTACTGCTATGAACTTTATGGAAACAAATCAACAAACCAACTCCAACACCTAAATCCTTATAAATCTCTCTCTATAAGCCAAAGTGTTTTGGCTACCTTAGGATTTCTAGAGAAATATAAAGCTTAATTTCCAAAATTGACAGTAGAGCAAATGTATGAGAGTGAATATGGAGAAAACGGAAAAATATTCATTGGTCAGCACTGTTAGAGATGGTTTGGAGCCATAATATAGAACCCCAAAGAGGAGGTAAAAACTGAAGAACTATTTATTATAATAGGAGGGAAAGAGAGTTGAGAGTGTCACATTGTATTTTCCAAGAATAGATTTAACTCTATCTTTCATGTGTCAACATAAAAGAACCTAAACTCTGTAAAATAATTTAAAGAGGTTTATTCTGAGCCAAGATTGAGGACTATGGCCTGGAGCCACACCCAGGAAACCTTGAGCAAGTCGTCTTGTCACGGTTGGGTTACAGTCTGGTAACATTTCAGGGAGACATGAATTACACATAAAGTCATAAATCAATAAATGGAAGGTGTACATTGGTTTGGCTTAAAAAGGTGGGGTATTTCGAAGCAGGGCCTTATAGGTTATAGGTGGGTTTAAAGATTCTTTGATTTATAATTGGTTAAAGAATGAAGCTTTGTCTAAATGTTTGGAATGTTTTAAATTAAGGAAGTCTGTTAATCAGAAACAAGTCACTGGACATATACTCAGACTCAAGTGATCTGTTAAGCAAATGATTTTATTTCCTTTGGAGAGACACCCAGAAGACAAATTGCTGGGTCATAGAGTAGTGCTATTTTTAATCTTTTGAGGAACCTCTGTATGTTTTTTTATAATGGCTACACCAATTTCCATTCCTATCAACGATGTATAAGAGTTTTCTTTTCTCCACATCCTTGCCAACACTTATCTTTCACTTTTTGATAATAGCCATTCTAACTTCCGATTTGCATTATGCTTAAATTAGTGACATTAATCACCATTTTATATACCTATAGACCATTAGACCATTTGTGTCTTCTTTGGAGAAATGTCTATTTTGTTCCTTTGCCC
>NW_012147897.1:349922-351941 GCF_000956105.1 Propithecus coquereli | reverse complement strand
AGATTGTATAATAGCTCCCATGGGGTAAAACCAAGAACCACAGAAAATTGAGAATTATCCTCATGGTGCAGAAGATGGCCCTAATCAGAAAGCTGACAACCTGTGTCTATCTGTATTTTAGTAAGCAATAGAGCAGTAATTACAATATTCCATCTTTCTCCCTCTATTGGAATGGGGGTGTTTGTGCTGTTATCCCATCACTTTATTAACATTGCATGTTAGCAGTGTTGGGGGCAGATAATTTATCTCTTTGGTTAACTAGATGTTCAGAGAAAGAAGAACCATACTCCAGGAGCTATACTCAAGAGGCCACAGCCATGAAGGCTCATATACATCTGGACATAAATTAGATGATGAAATGCTGGACAAATGCCATAATGGGATGAGACCTAGAAGTTTGAGGGAGGTGTGAGTGTATGTTGCACATAAGATACGTATGAACTGGTGTAGCTGAGAGGAAACTATGAATTTCTCAAAGATGATCACAACAGTATCTTCCAAATTATGTTCTTCTGCAATGTATTCATAAAGAAGTAAGTCTGTTTCCCAACCCTTGAATTTGATCAGATCCTTTGATAGCCTTGTGCAATAGAATACTGTGGGAGTGATGCTGTGTAAGCTTGGGGTGCAGACCATATCTGGCCTAGCAGCTTCTGCTTTTTACTTCTTGGAGACCTAAAACACCATGTAAGAAAAACCGGCTAATGTAGTGGAGAGAGAGCCCGGGGGGGTGGGGAGCACTAAGGCACCAGGCTTCTCAGTGAAGAAGCCATAGCGAATGTCCATCCTTGAGGAACCCTTGCAGAGGATTACAGCCCCAGCCCCTTTTTATCATGCAACCATGTGAGGGACTTCAAGTGAGAACATTAAGCAGAGCCCAGTCAGCCCCACACTCTAAATTCTGGGATTGTTTGTAATTCAACAAAAGATAACTGTAATAATTGAGATGGGGAATTATACTTTAGAGAACCCATTGGTCCACTGAGGTGAAAGAACATGTCCTAAATAATATTCAGAAATGGAATTGAAGAGATTTCACTATGAAGGGATTCTCAATGGAGAGGAAAGTCAGCTGGGAAAACAGGATCTTCTTTCCTTCCTCCTTCCCTTCCCTCTCTCTCCCTTCCTCTCAGCTTCCTATTTCTTTCCCTATTTTCCCTCCCTCCTTTCATTTCTTCGATTCTTCTATTTTAGTGAATGGGCTGAATGCTTAAGTCTATGCATTGTTTTATGATCCCGTTGTTCATCAAGGAAGCTATTTTAAATGGGACTTACCTATTTAACAAATATTTATGGAAATTCCAGATTTTATGAAAATAAGACTAAACATTAATTTTAGTGTGGAAAATGATCATGCAAAGAGACAATGATCATATTGTGTGATATGTATCACAACTGTGAAATGAATGGGTGGCACTGAAGACCACTGAAAAAGAAACTGACATAGAAGGAGGAAAAGAAAAGGGTGAGGTCAAACAAGGCTGGCAGAAGGAAGTGTGTAAGATGGGTCCTACAAATTGAATAAGAGCATGTGGAAGCAGCATTCTGAGGTGGGTTGTTAATTTAGTAGAGAAAATTTATGTCTCTGAAAACTGGTGCAAGTAAAGTGTGAGGAGGTTAATAGTGGGTTTGCATATTTATTGATGTAATTGAATACATGCATCCTGTGTACATATATACATTCTTGTGAATGTATGCATAGCTCGGTGAGGAGTGTATAAATATAAATGTGATAGCACGAGAGAGAGACAGACAGAACAAACTGTTTATAGATAAATAAATGGGAGTGTGTATAGATTAATACTTTTTATTTATATGAAAGGAAAAGTGTGTATATCTGTATATGCTTGTGTGGATAGATAGCACGTGCGTGTATGTTTGTTGTAGGTAGATCTGGGGATATCTAAACTATAAGCATCAGAGATTGAAAGATGGGTATGATTTACACATTTATGTCGCTTGGTTCAAAAGTTGCTGTTTAAAAAAATTTTTTTTAACTAATGTAGAGTTTTAAGTCAG
>NW_012147897.1:344527-347108 GCF_000956105.1 Propithecus coquereli | reverse complement strand
TTAGACTCCAGATATTGTTGGAAACATTCTAACCCTATATTTATAAAAAACAGTCACAGAAAAAAAGGAATTTCAATAAAAGCTTAAAATGAAAATGTATACTACAAAGTTGCTTAAAAATAAGGGTATAGTAATATTAACATTGTGTTTATTAGTTTGCTTAGTTGATGAATTTTATTAGGCTTTTTACTTATATCTATATCAATTTAATCCCAAATTCTAATTTAATATGTTCACAGTTTATTTGTAATGCCACTGTACTATTTTTAAATTTCCTCTGAATAATTATGTGTTTTTATATGAATGGAGTTTTTTAATTACCTTACTCTAAACATGTTAAGAATCCAAACATGTCATATATAAAAAAAAATATTTCTGTAGTATTCATACATCATCAGTTGAGTTATCCAGATGTAAGTATTTCGTATGTCTACTGCATTTGGTAAAAGGCACAGCACGGATGAGTGATAGGCAGGTCTCCTGGAAGGTAACTTGGTGTAGTGAAAATAGCAAGGTCTTCGGGATAACACATGTCTGGGATAAAATCTCAGCCCTGCCACTTATTCTCTGTGACTTGACCAAGTTATTTAAGGCTTGAGCCTCATTTCCTCATCTCAAAAATGAAATGAGGCATATCTTGCAAAGTTTGTAGTGAGGACAAAATCCACCATTAAATTCCAATATTGTAGAATACATACATATTCTTAGCATAATTCTTTGAATGTTTGGTGCTCTAGAAAAGCAAATTTTCTTACTTTTCTGTAAAGTACAAAGTTAAAGTGAGAAATGCAAAACATAATGTTCATTTTTTTGTTTGTTTGTTTCTTGGAAAGATCTGTGACTAGGAAAACAAGTAGCCTTAAATTATACCTTAGGAAGGAATATTTGATGTTCCTGGTAATTTTGTCCTCAAGTATTTTTAGATGCATTATGTGTCAAAGGGAAAAATACTTAGTGTCAACAGAGGTAGATACCTAACCAAATAATGGTTGGTAAAAAAATATACAAAATTACATATTTTAGCTCAATAGAGGGAAGGAGCCTATCACAAAGAACTGCTTCCAAGCAGAAAAGGCAGTCCTGTGAAATAAGAAGCTCAGTATAGGTGGAAATTTTCAAGTGGAAGCTGAATGATCTTCTATTAGGAATACTGCAAATAAAAATTTTCCATGTGGTGATAGCATTAGGAAATTATTGGAACTTTAAGCAACATGGTAAGGTTTGGTCTGAGGTATCAGGAACAATTGTTAGCAACAATTATAAACATTATCTATAAGCAAAAACAACATCAATTCAGGCATAAAAATTAGAAATGTATTATTTTCTAAAGAATGTCATTGGTCATTCCAAAAATTGCAGAATCCACCTGTGGCCTTATAAAGGTTAGTGATTATGGTATTTGGTTGAAAAGATTTGAGAATTTCTTTTTCCTATACTACTTTCTGCATCTCAGAATTTTCTATTCTTTTCCCCTTCCCTCTTTTTTCCCCTTTCCTAGAGTAGTACCTGCAAGCAATTGTGAGTCTGGTCACAACGGCCCTGGGAGTAGCAAAGTCCACTTGAAATATGAGGAAGATACGTTGATCTCCAGAATAAGATGCAGTGTATGAGCCTGAGGCAGACTTATGCTGGCTTGTCCAGCTCTCCCGGGTCCCTATTGGCCTCTCTGTCAGCCAACATGTTTTTCTTAACTTGAATAGTCTGGGGAACAAATCTTAGAGCCAATCATTGAGGATAACACATGTGGATAGAGCAGATGTTTAGGAGCACTGTAAAACTGTGGTGGTTCGTCTATTGCAGGAGGTGAGAGGGGATAATTTAGGAACCCTAGAGAAAGGACTAGAGCCTGAGAAATAATTTAGGATGGAAATTAAAGGAAGTCTGGAATAAAGGAGAGATTACAGTCAAGGTGGAGTTGCAGGCAGCTATACTTGTATTCAAATTGCTAGAGTTCGCTTCAAAAACAATATATATATATATATTTTCCATTTCTAGTATCCTTGCAGGTTCCATAAGTAAAACCTACAGTGAAATTAAGAGTCTCGATTTCTTAGTTGGGATTAGGATCTATCTACAAAAAGCTGGAAAACATGTACTAAATAAAATATCAATTGAGTAAATTAAGACCATTGTTTGGTACATAAGAATGTAAAAAGGAACAGAGAGGGGAATGAAAATAAGAGTAAGAGGGGCTCTAGAAAAAAAATATTGTGCAATACTAGGTTGAGGAGAGACTGCGTTTCAGAAAGACTCAGTGGAAATAAGCTAGACTTGTGAGTAGACAGACACAAAGGAGGGGGAGAAAATGTTAAGAACTCTTTTGTTAGAGAAAATGGTGAAATGTAAACATCCTGAAGATGGTGATTGAGGCTCTATTTGTTCACTATTATTTACCCAGTGCCTTGCAAATTGTGGGCCCTCAAACACTTGCATATGATTAAATGTGCCCATACACACACACACACACACACACACACACACACACACACACACACGTTTATTCATCAATCCTCTACTCTGGACTAATGAGTGACAGACGTGTAACCTGTGAGTTTATCAAAGTCTTCATTAAGCCAAGTCC
>NW_012147897.1:342940-344477 GCF_000956105.1 Propithecus coquereli | reverse complement strand
TCCATCAAAGGTATCTACCTCAGCCTCCATGACAGTGCAGGATCCGCAGCACCCACTCCCGCATTTGCTTGGTCCGAGCCCCATAAATTAAGGGGTTGACCATGGGAGGCACCAGGAAGTAGAGATTGTCAATGATGATCTGCAGATGGGGAGCCATATGGTAGCCTAAAATCTGGGCCAGAACAGAGAAGACAACAGGAGAATAAAAGAGACCAATGACACAAAGATGAGAACCACACGTGCTGAGAGCTTTGCCCCGTGCATCCCAAGACGGTATCCGAAAGACAGCATGGAGGATAAGTCCATATGACAGAACAATAAAAAACAAATCAAATCCCACAGATGCTACAATAACCATGACTCCATAGACAATGTGGTCAGAAATGTCTCCACAGGCTATCAGTACCACAGCCATGTACGCACAGTAAGAGTAAGCAATTATGTGGGTTTGGAAACTTTCCAGTCTTTGTGCCAGGATGGGTGCTGGGGTCAGCACTGCCACTGTCCTTGCCAGAATAGCCAGTGCCATCTTCACAAGCATGTTGCTAGAAAGAATGGTTCTATACCTCAGAGGGTACCAGATAGCCACAAATCTGTCAAAAGCCATGGCCAGGAGAATCCCAGACTCCATGACATAAAAGGAAGGGATGAAAAACATCTGTGTGAGGCAGGCATTGAAGCTGATTTCCTTGGCATTCATCCAGAAGATACCCAGCATACGGGGCACAGTGACACTGACCAGGCACAGGTCAACGACTGATAGCATGGCCAAGAGGAGAAACATGGGCTCATGAAGACTCTTCTCCAGCCGGATAATACATAAGATGGTGGCATTGCAAATGACTGTAATGACAAATACCAAGAAAAAAGGCATAGAGAACCAGCCATGGAAAGATTCCAGGCCAGGAATTCCAGCCAGGACAAATACCAAGGGCTGAGGAATGGAATTGTTGCAAGAAGACATCCCTAACCTGAGATCCTCAAGGTCTGATTCCTAGGGGAAAAAGAACAAGGGACATTTTGATATCATTGTATTATTTACAACCTACAAAAAGCTGATCATTACACTAGTTTATGATGACAATCAGGATTATATTATGTAAACTAAAGATCAAATGAATGCTTCAGCTACTTGGGGGTGGGAAGAGAGAGAGTTTAACTATAGGGTTTAACTATAGAGTTTAACAGGGTCTTCAGTTTGTGGGATTAGTCTTGGTGTTTTGGGATCCTTCCCTGGAATGCTTAGGTACAAATTCATGATTTTGATGGAGGACCTGAGAAATCTGCCAAGCTTATACCTGAAAACATGATGGTACTCTACAGGAATACAGATGTTTTGGATGATATCAGTGGAATCTAAAATGCATCAATAGGTAATAATTTAGCATTAAGTTCCCAGATTACTCAATAAAGCCTGGTTCGGGAGTGGGTATGGTTAAAAGCAAATAAATGGTTTTCTGTATATATGTGTAATTGTGTGTTTTTTAATGGGGAGATAGTTTGGTAGTTAATGGTAACATATTTCTATAGAAATAAG
>NW_012147897.1:289379-341822 GCF_000956105.1 Propithecus coquereli | reverse complement strand
TTTTTCCTACCCCAGGGAATGCCTATATATTTCTCAAGCTGTATGTTATATCTCTAGACTTACTTATCTTACATATCTGTAATTTTGTACGCTTTCTCATACATCTCCCTATTCCTCCTGCCCCTGCCCCTGTTAACTACCTATCTACTCTCTGTTTCTTTATATTCAAAATTTTTTTTTACATTTCACATATAAGTAAGATCACATCAGTATTTTTTTTCTCTGGTTTATTTTACTTAGCATAATTTTGTCCAGGTTCATGCATGTTGTCACAAAAGGCAGGATCTCCTTCTGTTTTATGGCTGATTAATATCTTTTTAAAACACAACCTGGTCTTGTCACTCCTATGCATAAAACTTATTGTCTTCCTCTTATTATTAGGATAAAATTGAGAATCCTCAGTATGTCCTTCCCACCCCTGTATGCTACTACTCCAGCCTTATTCAAACCATCTTCTATTCACTCTCTGTACTCCAGCCCACAAAGTGGACTTCCGTTTTTTGAGGTTTGAAACTCCATCCTATCGTAAGATCCACCAGGATTTATACATCCTGTTCTCTCTCACTGTAACTTCACCACCCCATTCATGACCTCTCTTTCCTCAGCTAGTTATGTCTCATTCACCCTCAACTAAATATCATTTTTAAGAAAGATTTTCTTGATTCCCCCAGAATGCATCAGAAGCTCATGTCATTAATATTATGTGCACTTACAGAAACTCACATTTCTCATTGATAGCAGGTGACACTCTGTAATTATGCATTTGAATATCACTTGATTATATTAGGTCATCTCCACATGAAGGTACGCTCCCTGAGGCATGGACTTCTCCTGCTCAGCTTTCCTCAGAGTCTAGCATAATCTGGCACATTTTAGTCACTCAATACATACATATTTGTCATAGAATATATGAAAAAGCTGCATATCTTCCCTTTCAGCTAGAATTTAATGCAAGGTTTTTGAGAATTAATTTTGTTGTTGTTGTTGAACATTTCCAATTTGATATCCATTGGTAGATAATGTGTAAATGCTAATTCCATAGCTCATATTTCCAAACCTAATATATAAACAACCTTGATACGTGTCAGGAAATATAATTAAACTTCATTATTAATGGTATCTCCAAATAAGAAAAATTATATAACCTAAGGGTCCATAGCTGCCATTCATCTTCAGGAAACATCCAACATAATGGCATAAATCTTAAAGTTCTACATTTCCCTAGGGGATTCTCTTCTCTTTAGCCTGGGAGATATCTGTCTCTACTGTCATTGTCATTTTTCTCCATTAGATTAAGAAAAATAATTGCAAAATACCCTATGGTTTTAATTCACATCTTAATTATAATTATAACTGATTAGGGGTTCTAAAATATATGACAAGTGACTTCAAACATGGCTTCATTCATTCCTTTAGAAAGCATTCATTGAATACATGTTTGCACTGAATACCGAGAGGTGTTAGGGATAAAAAGGAAATAGAGACATTCCCCAAATACAGAATTATGTATTTTTATTTTTGTTTAAATCCAAACTGAACCACTTAATCAATATGTGACTGTGGGTAAATTATTTAATCTCTCTGAGTCCAAATTCCTCAGATGTAAATTCAGAGACTAATACCTACTCTGGTGATTGCTATAATAATTATATAATTTAAATTACATATATTTATATATATATCACATCTGGCATATAATAAGTATAAAAAATTATATTTGTTATGATAATACATGTTCTTAATGAATATTTACTTATTAAGGGCTTACAGTGTGGCACTGTTGTAAATATCATATATGCTTTCACTTATTTAATACTTAAAACTCTAGGGGAAGGAAATTTTATGCTCTTCATTTTACTGACTGTGATAGCAAGGCCCAGAAAGTTTCAGCAAGTAGCAAGATAGCAAGTAATCAAGATGAATGATGAACCCAGGCACTCTATCTTTAGGGACAGTTCACTTAACCTCTAACTACGTTAATATTTGAAATGGCAAAAAAAAACAAATAATAATATGTAAGTATAATATACCATGACATTTTTTATAACAGTGATAGGAATACATTATATTAGTATTTCTTGAGGAAGTAACCTTTCAGCCAAGATGGGGGAATTTAAACAAGAGTTGTATCTTGAAGAATAACTAGTTCTTTCCAGGTAAGAAAGAATACGGGGCACAGAGGAAAATTCTAAGCTAAGTCATGAAGATATGAAGAGATTTATTATTTGAATGCA
Source organism: Propithecus coquereli (assembly GCF_000956105.1). Taxonomy (NCBI): domain Eukaryota; kingdom Metazoa; phylum Chordata; class Mammalia; order Primates; family Indriidae; genus Propithecus; species Propithecus coquereli. Next base: position 339,588 of record NW_012147897.1, on the reverse strand, counting down.
GATATAAGTCTTCATGGATAGGACAAATAGTGCAAGGGATGTGTAAGAGAAATATTAAGAGAAATAAGAAAGGTAATTCATAAAGCTTTGATTTGCCCTCCTGGATCTTGCATGGATTTGATACATCAAGAATTTTTAGTTTTTGTTTTATATTATTATCATTTTTTTAATTTTTAGGAAGATAACTACGATCTTAATGTAGAGGATGTACTAGAGATAGTAATTAAAAAAAACAATAGTAAGCACAATTTACTCTTGGTGGACATAAAATATTCTATGAGCAAGAATGTATTTAAAACCTAATGCCTTGAAAACTTCAGTGGAAACAGTTGAGTAGTCCTGTGGGAAATGATAAAAACTTCAAAAATGGCAATCTTGAACTTTAATAAAGTTTAAGCAAGAGGGATATGAAAAGGAAGCTCACATATTTACCTTTAAGAAGCTTCTAGATTAAATAGAAAGTAAATAGCTAAAAAAGAAAGAAGGTGAAAATATTTTACAAATTGTAAATTAGTAAAAAGAAAACATCAATTCAGCGAAATTGAGCATGTATTTATTGAGTATCTCTGGAATAATTACCGCTTTGTGTGAGTCAAGAACTGAGGGAAGGAGTCATATTTTTAAGGTGGAAATGTTCACATTTTTCCAGTAAAAATATTTATATTCTCTTTAATAATTTTATTTTAATATTTCCAGTAGCATAATCACCCAAAAATTTAAATTGAGTTATTGATAATAATAGACTTTCTCTTTTAACGAAAGGTGATAGCATGTAATACCTGAAGACCAACACTTTTTTTAAGAGATGAGGTCTTCATGATAACAGACGTAAACCTAAGGCGTGAAGCCATAAGAATTCTAGAAGAAAATGTTTGAAAAATTCTTACAGACATCGGCCTATGCAAAGAATTTATGAAGAAGACCCCAAAAGCAATCACAGCAACAACAAAAATAAGTAAATGAGACCTGATCAAATTAAAACGCTTCTGCACAGCCAAGGAAACTATCACGAGAGTGAATAACAACCTACAGAATAGGAGAAAATATTTACATGCTATAAAGGACTCTAGTTCTATATAGAACTCAGGAAAATAAGCAAGAAAAAATCAAACAACCCCATTAAAAAGTGGTCAAAGGACATGAACAGAAACGTTTCAAAAGAAGATAGACTAATGGCCAACAAACATATGAAAAAAGTATCTCTAATCATCAGGGGAATTCAAATCAAAACGACAAAGAGATATCATTTAACTCCAGTGAGAATGGCTTTTATCAAAAAGTCCCAAAACAACAAATGTTGGCCTGGATGTGGAGAGATAGGAATATTCATACACTGCTGGGGGGACACAAACTAGTCCAATCTCTATGGAAAGTAATATGAAGATACCTTAAAGAATTAAAAGCAGAACTAACATTTGATCCAGCAATTCCACTACTGGGTATTTACCCAAAGGAAAAAAAGACATTCCATAAAAAAGACATCTTCACTAGAATGTTTACAGCAGCACAATTCACAATTGCAAAGATGTGGAAACAACCCAAGTGCCCATCAATACATGAGTAGATTAATAAAATGTGGTGTATGTATACCATGAAGTATTGCTCAGCCACAAAAAACAATGGTTAACTAACATCTCTTGTATTATCCCAGATGGAGCTGGAGCTCATTCTTCTAAGTGAGGTATCACAAGAATGGAAAAACAAACACCACATGTATTCACCATTAAATTGGTACTAATAGATCAAACTTATACGCATATATGGAAGTAACATTCATCGGGGGTCAGGCAGGTGGCAGGCTGGAGGAGGGGACAGGTAATCTCACACCAAACAGGTGTGGTGCACGCTGTCTGAGGAATGGGCTTCCTTGTAGCTCTGATTTGAGTGGTACAAAGGCAATTTATGTATCCAAAGTGTTTGTACCCTCATAATATTCTGAAATTTTATATATATATGTAAGAAATAAGGTCTTGCTCTGCCATCCAGCCTGGAATGCAGTCACACACCATCATGGAGCTCACTGCAGCATGTGAAGGAGCTCAGGAAATTTCACTCCAAAATATGACCTTTTTGGAGTATTTAGAATTAAAATCCCTTAGATTAACAGGCCCTTGGAAGGGGCTTACCTCTATGTGCATATCTAGATGGACCCATCAAAAGAACAATGGACTTGTCTTCCCTTTCCTGTTATCTCAATATATTGCAGGAAAGAAAATCAAGAATGTGCCCAGACCTGGCTCAAATCATTTTAAAAGTGATACCTGTCTCTGAGGTTAATTTACACATCCACTTGCTTCCCCCCATCCATTCATTCTCCCAAGTACCTATTCATTCTCCCCAGCAACAATTTACTGCCCCTAAACAGAATTACCTATACTCCTCATCTCCCCAACCCCTCTAAAAGACAGGTTTAAAAATCCCTGGATCCCATTGGGATATTGGGTAATCACTCAGTGAATCTCCTTGTGCACAGTAAATAAACCTTATTCTTTTATGAATCTGCCTTAATTGTGAGTTGATGTTTCAGCATTAGGGAAAGGGGAAGTTTCCTCTCACCCCTAGACATGAAACTGGGCTCGAGTGATCCTCCTGCAAGACCAGCATATTTGAATCAAGCCCAGAGGTCTGAATAAACTCTGGACAAAAATCACAAGTAGGTTGTATAAAGCATAAAGTTATTCTTGCTTTCAGGAGTCTCAGTGATAAAAATTTAAAGAGGTTCTATGCTAGTTCAGCTAACAAACCAATAGCAGGCACAAGTTATTTTGGTGGGCAGAGAATATTCTATGAACAATAGGGTATGTAAACATGTATTGACTTGATTATTGCAATGTTGAACTATTCCACATTTACCGTTTGACAGTTTTTCCTGTGTGTCAGTTCTTGTGAATGTATACAAGATTATTTGATATATGCAGAGGACATTAAGCCAGTTATATTGCTTCTTCTGTGGCAATTATCATTAACAATGATTATCAATTTTTCAGTAGCAAATTCGTCATGGGATTTTTTTTTTTTTTTGAGATTTTCATGGATTTTTCTCCTTTTGAATCACTTCTTATTTGAAAGTAAACTACTATCCCCAGTTGTACCATGGGTCTGTAGCAGAAAGGAGCAGAAGGATATTCCTTTCCCATTCATCAAGTTCTAAGTAAGCTCCCTAAAGCCTAGGTGTACACAAAATATATTGCACCTACCAGTTTCACTAGAACTGAGAAATCTCTATTATATATGGTCATTCTTCCCTAAGAAAATTTGATAAAATGTCTGATTTCTGTAGGAGAAAAATTAATGTCAGTTATGAGAAAGGGATCAATCACTTGTCCTCTTCCCTTATGATTCTGTTACCATTTCTGCAAACAATAGCAGCATAATCAGGCAACTTTTACCCTTAGAGAATTAATGACATGGTCTCGGATTTTCTTGGTCCTAATACCGTAAACAATGGGGTTAAGAAAGGGTGGTACCAGAAGGTACATATTGGCAATGAAGATATGAATCTGGGGAGCCACATTGTGGCCAAAGCGGTGGGTCAGGAAGGTAAAGACAGCTGTGGAGTAGAAAACGAGGATGACACAGACGTGGGAGCCACATGTGCCTAGAGCTTTAAGACTTGCTTCCCGTGATGGAAGACGAAAGACTGCACGGAGGATTAAAACATAAGAGACAGCAATGAAAAATCCATCACAGGATCCAATGACAGAGGCCACACTGAGGCTGTAGCGCTTGGTGGCTCCTGTGTCCACACATGCCAGCTTCACCACAGCCATGAACTCACAGTAGGTGTGGGCAATGACTCGAGTTCTGCAGTAGGGCAGCTGCTTGAGCAAGATGGGATGTGGAGAAAAGAAGGCCACTCCCCTAAGTAGCACAGCAGTTCCCATTTTGGCAATGCGGGTGTGGGTGAGAATGGTGGCATGACGCAGCGGGTCACAGATGGCCACATAACGGTCAATTGCCATGGCCAAGAAGAAACCCGACTCCATGGCAGTAAAGCTGTGGATGAAGAACATTTGGGCCAGACAAGCGTCAAAGGTGATATCATGGGCTGCGAGCCAGAAGAGGCAGAGCATGCGGGGCAGTGTAGACGTGGAGAGGACCAGGTCCGTGACAGAGAGCATGCACAGAAACAGGAACATAGGCTCGTGGAGGCTTCGCTCTGCCCTCACCACAGCCAGGATGGTCACATTTCCCACCACAGCCACCACATACATGGAGCAGAAGGGGATCCCAATCCAGGTGTGCAGGTGCTCTAGTCCTGGTATGCCCAGCAGCAAGAAGGTATTTGAAGATAATAGAGATTTTTTGGCTGGTCCCATGATGCTACTGCCCTGTGTCTTTTGTGGATGGATTTTTTTCCTGTTTAGGGCCAAAGTTTTCCACCAAGACCATTAGAGCCAAATCTGAAAACAAATGGAAAACGAATCTGGACAGTCTCAAAACATCAAATTAGCACACTTTCAAGGGTGTAATGTAGAGTGAAATATGCTAGCGACACAACGCGAAAACTATAGAACCACACACAAAGTACTAAGTGTAAATCAAGTTATGAATCTCATAATATTGTATTAAATTTTGGTGAGCCATCCATGCACAATAAAAATTCAATTCTACTTTTGAATTTACTATTTGTTTTAGTCATAAACCTAATTAGCTTTTGATAGGAACATCACACTTTATAAATGGAAAAAATCTTAGAATTCATCTATCTCAATTTCCCTCTTAATGTCATCCTTAAATATAATTCTCTAGCTGATGTCTGAGTACTTGCAGGTATGTTATTCATTTCTTCAACAGTCCATTACATGTCTGTGTCCTAGTGCTGTCACAGAACCTATGCCTAGGATCCCTGAGGAGGTACTGTCCCTTTGCTCTGGAGCTCTACAGATTTATGTGTCCTTTACATGGCAGGCTTCCCAAAACAGGGCGGTAAGTCTTGTCTCCACCAAGTTTTCTCTTTTCTAAGTGAAACATTCCCAGCTATACACCCACTTATTCTAAGCCTAGTTTTCAGAAACATATTAGTCGCAACTGAGATCAGTGTGCCTGGTATCTTTTTTGATTTTTACACTATTAATGTAAGTTCAGTTCATATAACTTTTTTTTTAAATGAGGATTAACTTGCCCTGTACATACTAACTATATCTCATTCGTCAGGTTTTTAGTCTGTAAAGTGGGAAAAACAAAAGGTTGCTGAGAGGATTAAGTTAATTAAAACAGAGTCTCACTTTGTCTCCTGGGCTAAAGTGCAGTGGCATCATCATAGCTCACTGAAACTTCAAATTCCTGGGCTCAAGCAATCCTCCTGCCTTAGCCTCCTGTGTAACTGGGATTATAGGTGTGTTCTCCCAACACCTGGCTTATTTTTCTATTTTTTTGTAGAGACAGGGTCTCCCTCTTGCTCAGGCTGGTCTCGATTCCTGACCTCAAGTGATCCTCCCGCCTCAGCCTCCCAGACTGCTAGGATTACAGACATGAGCCACTGTGCCCAGCCCCTATCATTTTTTTATGTGAAGTGAGAAAGAAAAGTAATAGTTCCTCACATGAAAAAGACATTGTCCTAGAAGCTACGTATATGTTAATATTTAGTTGGAAACGCAATGTCAAAGTATAATTTTTCCAATTTTACTAATTGGGAAATAGAAACCTAGGTGTGATAGACAACACAAAGGCATTATAGAAAATGTGGCTGAGATGCAAAAAAATTCTAACATAACTCTTCATGACTGCAATATTCAGTTGTTTTCATTTTGCCAAACTCAATATTTTTGGTATATATGGTAAATGTATAGTCAGCTATAATGTGCCAATATTTTGCTTAATTTTTAAAGTCAGCTTTCTCAAGATAATTTTAAGCAAATGCTTAAATAGACTTTGCATCTTAGTAAGTCATATTGTATTATTTTAGAAAATACTTTAAAATACTCATTATCATGTGTTTTTATTATTATTAAGCATTTTTCACTGTTCATACCTTGAATTTAATCAGCACAGTCTGATGATTTTATAGATATGTATTCTACATCTACATCAAAGCAATTGAAATATAATTCTGAAATCATTTTAGGCCAATAACAGGCTTTGTTTTATCCTTCTGAAAAATTTGGTTTATCCCTTCAATAAAATACTCTATTACTGTTCATTAATTGGTAACAGATCTGTTGAACTTAATAATAATGAGATTGCAATAATAAACGCTGTGTACTCCTCTGTAATTTATAAAGTCTGGCCAAGTGTCTCATTAAACTGATATGACTTATATTTTTTAACATTTTGGGGTGAATTAAGCTGATTAGACATTTTATTAGAACTACTCCCAATTGGAAACTGGAGTATTTGGAAATTTTTCCAGTCTGATCTGGACTTTATAATATGATTATGTAAATAATACCTTCAATTGTTATATTTGGCTCAGAACAAATCAAGTTCAATATGCCTTAAAATTTATCAATTATCACCAGTAATCCTATTACCTCTGTTTTTGTTTTTTTCCTTCCTCATTATAGTGTTCATTCCCTACAGTCTATTCTTCTTTTATTAAATGCATGTATTTCCATAATAAGTATTAACTTCCCCTATGCATACTAACTATTTCTCATTCCTCAGGTTGTTAGTGTGTAAAGTGGGAGAAACAAAAGGTTGCCGAGAGGATTAAGTTAATTAAAGCATGTTAAAACAATTTGGAAGATTACTTACACAGAGCATGAGTTTAATAAATCAAGTATCGGAATTTGGTCATTATTCTGTAGGTAATGTGGATCCAGCAAAGTGTCTAAGTGAGTGCATGCTAGAATCAGATTTTCATTTTAGATAACAAAATACACCATTCTTTCCAGCCTTTCACCAGCTGTGTTTTTATCCCCATCACAAGGTAACACCAAACTTCTGACTGAATGTACCCTGCTCCTTTCTTTGTAAAATTGTGACTTTTTCACATATTCTTCTAATTTTAGTTCCCTCCCACCACAGTCAGGTTTCTTTTTTTTTTTTTTTTTTTTATTTCCTTTTTGAAAAGTGCTGCTTATTTTGTAGTGTCCAGGTCAAAAGTAATCTCCTGTATGACTCTTTGCTGGATTACTTCAGGCAGAAATTTGCAGGTTCCTTTCTGTGTTCTCGTTATATTTTTGCTTTTTTTTTTTAAATTTCTTTTGGTAGACTTATCAGATTGTGAAATAGTATATTGATATTATGACATCTGACTCACTCATAAGATTAAATTTTCCTCAATGTAGAAATCACGGAAAATGCAAGTAGCTGCAAGGCTGTGTGACTCTAAACCCATGTCCTGAACTACTATGATGCTTCGAAATATCTTTATAAGTGCAATGCTCTTTCTTGTATTTATTTAGGTTCACACAAGAGTCATAGATATCAGAGTTAAGACAAGAGAAATGCCCCTGTAACCTCTTTCTATAGTAAAATGAAAGGACTTCCCCTCTTTGGCAGATCTTTACTACTCCTATGCTTTGCCATGATTGTAAGACAAGCCAGTAGGAATGGGAGATACAGCAGCTCATGGAAGGTTGATTCTAAGCCAATTATTGTGTTTTCTAAGGGTTTGAAGATCTTGATTGCCCAGGTCTTCATTTCCAGAAAAACATAAAGCCATTCACACTTCTTTATGGCTCCCAGAACTTTTTTTTTCTTTAAATGGACATATTCTTTCAGAGAAGACCTCCACACATCTGAAGTTTTCTCACATGCATTCTTAAATTACGGTATAGTATATTCAGAAATCCCAGCACACAGGGACTTTTTAATTTCTTCTAATACTATGTAAAGTCTTCTTCAGGAACACCACATCGATGTTCAAATAAGTTCATTCAATATACAAAGATACTTTTAAGTAAGCTTAGATTTAAGGACATAAGCAAAACACTTTGTTATACCTATTAAAACACACACTGATTTTTTTTCCTCTGAATTGTTAGTCTTTCTACACTTCAGGTCAGAAATCAAGCTATCAGTGTGGAAGTGACAGATGGGGAGATAGAAACATTCTTCTTTCAGAAAATCCATTCAGGAGAAATTGATATGCCCCAACAGTTTCAGTTTAGAAATCTTTTCATGCTTGCTACTTCTTCTTATCTCTACTGATTAACTAATTTGAAGATTACACCAAAACTAATAATAGTTGATGTCACTAAGGGAATGTTTTGAGCTGGGTTGTTTTGAAAAGGAAGGAAATAGAGAGAAAAGGTTGACTATGGCTTGTTCTTGTCCACTTGACCAGTTTGATAAATAGGCACACTTTTTCACCTTACTCGTAAATATTTTTCCTCTCACAAAAGTTATGATTGATCAAACTCTAATGCTGAATGAAAAAAAAAATTGTTCTTTGCTTACAGGTGTCTCTGGTCCCATGGCCTGTCCTAGTTAAGCAGCTTTAATGTTATTTTATTTCTAATTTGGAGTATTTTTGACCCTTTGCTCCTTATATTTTAGCTAAGCAATAGTTTGCTAAAATTACATCAGTTATGAGAGAAAGAATCCATTTCTCCTTATTAGTATATATTCATGATATTGATCTTTATTATTCACTTTGCTAAGGGTATTAAAAGAGTTGAACATTACCTTTTTGAGGTTGTCATAATTCTATAATTGCAGATGCTTGAATGCAGCCCTCTCTCTCTTTTTTTTTTCCCTGTCCTATATCTCTACTTTAAGTCACCCAAATTAAAGTGGACAGTCATCGGAGAACCACCTTCCATGAGGAGCAGGTACGAAGAGGTATGCTGGGTGAACATGAGCTGGAGTTACAAACGACTCCAGATCCCACTCGATTAAACGTTCCAGGCGGCAGGAGAATCATTGGTCTTTTTAAATAAGGGGACTTTTCCCAAACTAAAGACCTAAGAAAAGGTGGAGTAATTATTATGAACTATTCCTTAAGATAATAAACAAAGACATTTTTTCCACAGGTCTGTTGGGGGCTTTTGTATGAAATATTAATTTATTTCCTGAATATATAAGGAAACTATTATAAAACCATAGCGCCAAGGAAAAGGATTATATTTATGCACTAACAGTCCATAATTTGCTAGGCCCTAGGCATAGTGCTTAAAATCCCCTCTCTCATTTGATTTTCAAAACAGCCTTTGGAAAAAGAAAATTATCACTAAACAGATGAGAAAACAGAAAGTCTGATAAATTGAAAAATTGATACAAACTTTTACAGCTAATAAAGGTTGATATTGAAACTGCCCTTACAAATTAATAAAAGAGGATGTAAGGTGAGAACTGTGGTAAGGGCCTAGCTAAAAATAAGGCACAGGCCTAGCTACAAATAATGATAATAATTAGCCACTGTCCTCCTGTTTACTTCTCTATAATTGCCACTCTGGAGCCACGTATCTGGTGATCATAAAGATCCTTAGCTTTCTCCCTAAATAATGTCAACTTTTTGAAACCTAGGGGTAGTTTCTGAGATATCTTCCAGGTCCTGCATTTCAGTGGAACAGCTGACTCACCCAGACCAGCAGCCCATACGGAGGAACTGACTCAACTGATCTTGTGACCCCTTCTCAAGAACCTGGTCAGCAAAGAAGACAATTTGTACAACCTTATGGTTCTACCCCAGACACAGCCAATTAGCAAACGCAATTGCTTATGCCAAACTATCTTTAAAAACCCTATGTCTCAATTTGTTGGGGAGGCAGATATGAGAAATTTCTTCCACCTCCCGCTTAGCGCTATGTGGAATAAGCTCTGCTGTAAATCCTGCTGACTCAGCGTATTGGCTTCCTCTTGGGCAGCCCGCAGATAAATGAACCTGGTTGGGCGGCAACAATAACAGCGTCAGAATCCAGATATCCCTGGCTCCACGTTTCATTTACTTCACCACTGTATCACTAAGATTCAAAAATGATGTATGCCAGAATTAAACTCTACACTCTGTAGTGCTTAATTCCATTGACATAACGGACAATATCCAAAATGATCAACAAGCACCTTTATAATCTGGTCCCTGCTCTCCCCCCTGCCCCCGGCATCACTTTCTGCCATGTAGCTCATCTTTATGTTTCCATGAGTCTCAGCCATTCTGGATATTTTTACTGCTCATTTAAGATTGTTTCGTGTTTATTCTTCTGCTTCTAATAGTATCGCCATGCTTCTTGCCCATACCTTCTCAATTTTCTTCTGATTTTAAGGTTACAGACAGAATGCCACTGCCTCAAGGAATACGTGTAAAGAAGGTGTCATTATTTTCATGATTTTGCACCTGCTAATCTCCCAGATCTCAATTATTATATATTGCCTCTTCCTTGTGGATGTTAATTGCTGGCTCATTTTATCTTTCTCAAATATAGTTCTTACCTCAATTCTTCATGAGGTCAGTAACCTGGTTTTTCAATTCCTTCATCTCCTCTCCTTGATAGAGCTTGTCCCCTATCCTGCTGCCAGTAGTATCTCCCATTCTGTACCCTAAATGTTGTCATTAATCATAACTAAAACCCATCCATAACACCAAGTTTAGGCCATTCTCCACCTACTATCTCATAACTTTTCAACTTATTGGAAATGCATCTTCAACAATTTGCTGCTCTTCTTCATCTTCAGATCATCACTCTCTGCTTTAGCAGGCATAAAATACAAGGCCCGACTCTAACATGGGGCCTAAACTCCCTTTTCTCTCTCATGTGATTATACCCTCTTGGGTATGAGATCATGTGAACATATCCTTCAGGGGGTGATCATCTTTATTAATTTTTCTCCAAATGTGCATAACAGGTGTTCTGGAACAGAGACACACGAAGGATAGATTTTTATTAAATACCTCACAGTAAATAATAAGTACATTAGCTCACCTTTACCCTAGTCTTTACACTAAGCGATTTGAGAGCCAAGTCAATTGTTTTACACAAGTAGCCAGACAGCCCATAGGCAAAGGGTGTGAAAAAGGATGTTTCTCTGTTTACCAAGGGAAAGGATGAAGTCATACCCCTACCAGCGCCCCAGCAAAAAGGTCTCCTTCTTATACCAGCCTTTTGGAATGTAAGTGCTATCTCTTCAGGAGTCATATGGCATCAAGTCTTTTGACTTTTAAAACCTGCAGATGGCTCATCATTCTTTAAAATGTAAATACTTAGACAAATGCAGCTCTACTCTTCTTGCCATCTTGGGGGCTTAACTTAGTGACCTATTCTTGACTGTAATGTTTTGGCATTTGAGATGATAACAGAGAAATTTTGATATGCTCTCATATCAGAGAAATTTAATAGATAAATAGCTACAGATTTAATTCTCATTATGACACTGTAGAGGGTTTGAAAGATTTGAAGACTGATCAAGGAAAAATACATGACTATGAGGTAGCAGTAGCACACACAAGCTTTATCTGGGTGATGTTTTGACGAGTTTGCATGAGGAGTGTGAAAAGGGGGGGAGTTCCTCACAACGTGATATTGTCTAGAGCAATTAATCCAAAATGGACAGAACTTTGTCAATAATTGCCAACTTTCCCACTTATAGTTAGCCCATTTCCAGCTTCCACATGTCAATAACCTCCATTCAGAGAATACCTGAAGCCTTCCCAGTTTGTTCTCTATAATGCTTCTCCACTCCTGTTGCAGCTTTTGAGTGTATGACAAAGGCAAATGATGGTGGCCAATATTTTGCTAGTGCAAGCTCTGAACAAATAATTTGTTTGTTCTCATTTAGGTGATCCACACCTGTATAATTTTTTAACGTTTTGTGGTGATTATTAGTTTCATGTAAGTTAAAAAAAATTATGACTTTTTGTGGCTTGAAATAAACTTTGCTTCTCTAGTAATATTGTTACCCTGAATAGTATTTTGTCTGTTACTAATGAAGCTTTGCAAGATTGTTCTTTGAATAAAATTTGTATAAGTTTCTTCCCAATTTTTACTTCCTCATCTCTATATGATCTTTTTAACCAGATTTGTGATTATAGTCTTTTACACTCCAAGTAATTATCGATAGGCTTTGATGTGCTTCTACTACTTTGAGTTGTGAATTATGTTACTTTTGGTTTTTTTTTTTTTTCTGATGTTTTCTAGATTTATCATTTTTATCATTACACATTCCCCTTTATTAATTTAGTCATTATATTATCTAATATTTTTTAGTGTTCTCCCTTAAAATAAAAACATTTTGATGACCAATTGAGTTTAAATTAAGACTGTAGAAGTAATTCATGAAAAATCAGAATTTATTTCTGTAAGTTATTTGTATTATTAAAGTTGGAGTTTCCTCACTTTTGTTTGGTGAATACTTTAAACAGTCTTACAAAGAGAGGGCTTTAGACTAGTTTAGATGGCAGAGTTAAGGACAAGGATAATTTAGAGTCTTTTCTTTAGAGGTTCAAGTGACACTGAGATTTGGAGAAAGGTCTTTAAAGTCTTTATAAGAAGACTATCAAAATACCCATTGTGTGTGTATGCATGTGTTTTGACAGAAGAGTGGTTTGAATTTCTTCCTCTTATCTTTTCTAATTTATCAGATTTCTTAAAATTTGAAAATATGTCAATTGTATAATATGAAAAATATAGTTACCATTATTATGAAGATATTATTAATAAAATAATCTATGTTATATAAGGTCAATAAAATTCAACATGTAATATTTCCCTTAAAACTTAAGATACCAGTTTGGAATAGTTTTAATTAAAGACTAGTGTCTTTAAATTAAGACAATAGTTGTAATGGTTACTTTAAAAAGAATATTCTAAAAGAATGGGGAATTGATATGTAGATTTTTACCTAACCAAGTTAATTTTCTTTCTCTGTTCCTTTTCCTTCTTTTTATAATTTTTACCAAATTAAAATAATCTATATATCCAAACATATATATTTAAAATATCCAAAGGATAAATTGTAACTAAGGCAGAATATTACTATTTTCTAAGTTCTAGTTGATACACACTGACATATAAAATCTCTACATTAGTTGCACAAATCTTTTCTCTTTAAATAAATAAAAAACAAAGACTATGAGATAAGCTAAGCCTCAATTATGTCCCCAATTTCTTTGTAATGAAAAGCTAGCATGATTTTCAGGTACATACTATGCCACTGGTTATTTTACCTTAAGTTCCTATATGATTAACTGCTACAAAAAGACAACAAATGCTGCATTTCCATGAACTCACACTGGTACCTGTGAATCAGTCATTGCAGGTCAAGATGTATGTGTTTGTGCCAGAAAATAATGGAATGGCTGAGACTTTATTACAAAAAAATTACTAAATTGCTGATGTGTCTCGAACACAATTAATAGTACTTACATGAAGCGACATATACAAATTAAAAAATGACCCTGTACAGTAGTCCACCCTTACATACAGGGAATATGTTCCAAGGCCCCCATTGGATTCCTGAAACCACAGATAGTACCAAACCCTATATATAGCATGATGTTTTTATATATGCACACCATTGAAAGTTGTTCTGTTTAAGAAGATTGAAGGTGAGGCCCCAATTCCTTCTGGCTTTTATGGTTTCTGCCAAGAAGTCTGCAGTTAGCCTGATGGGTTTTCCTTTGTAGGTTATGTCTTCCTATCTATAGAATTTTCACCTTCATTTTGACTTTGGCCAGGTTGATTACTATGTGTCTCTGAGATGTCCTATGTGGTACAAACCTTCCTAGTGTTTGATCACCATCTTGTATCTGGATGTCTGAATCTCTGGCAATACCAGGGAAGTTTTCCTCAATAATTCCCTTGAATAGATTTTCCATGCTTTTAACTCTTTATTCTTCTCCCTCAGGGATACCTATAATTTGTATGTTAGTCCACTTTGCATAGTCCCATATTTCTCTATGTGATTGCTCAGCCTTTTTTATCCCCTCTCTGCCTCTTTGAATGACTGAGTTGTCTCTAGAGCCTTGTTTTCAATCTCTGAGATTATTTCTTCTTCTTTAGTCTGTCGCTGAATCATTTAGCTGTGTTTTGAAATTCCCTAAATGACTCTTTTATTTCTTTACATATTATTATATCCTTTCCTATATTGCCTAGTTCTTTAGTGACTTTTTCATTAATTTTCTGAATTTTTTTGTGTTCTTTTTGTTGGTTTTCAACTTTCTTTTCAACTCTGTTCATCTTATTTGCCATTCATATTTTGAATTTCATTTCCATCATTTTGGCAATTTCCTGTGCTTGGAGTCCACTACGGTAGCTCCATTGTGATCCCTTGGGGTTGTTGAACTGTTTTGTTCTTTTTTATGTTTCCAGGGTTCTTTTGCTGGTTTCTTCTCATCTGAGACCTCTTTTCTTGTGTCATGGCTAATAGATTTGCAGGGCACCTGTTCTTCGCTGGGAACTATCCTACTTAATTAGAAGAATGGGAGGTCCCTAGATGGTGCTTTTCTCCTACTCTGAAATTTTGACATGGCAAGGGAGGGTCACATGCACTAAAAGCCTGTTGTGCAGCTGTTATTTGTCCTGCTCAGCTGTGATTACCACTGTTTGAGTCTGTGCTAGCTAATCTTTGTGCTGGGTGTTGTGTTGTTTCCCAGATCACTATAGGAAGTTAGAGTTGGGGGCCGGGTGAGACCCTCTCTATGGAGGCTGGCATTATGGATATTTCTCTGCCTGGGGTCTCCTTGCAAAGGTGACAGTGCCAGCTGGTTAAGCAATTTAGGAAGTGGTTGTGGATTCCCAGGCTGTGGCACTTGCTCAAATCAGATCCAGTTGCAATGGTGGCTTGAGTCTGGGTGTCCCTGGCAGGGTGTTGGACCTTGGGGGAATTCTGCTGGCCCTTCAGCAGTGGTGGAGGCTCAGAGGTAGGGTCTTGGGGTTCAAATGCAGTGCTTGAATCACAGGGGTAGTGTCTTGTGCCTGGCAGAAGTGCTGTGGCCACAGGGGTAGAGCCTCGGGCTCTGGTACAAGAACCTTAGAGCTGGGACTGGGAAAGAGCTAGAAGCATGGTCTTAGAGCCAGAAGCAAGATCATGTGTACAAGGCCGCACAGGTGGCTGGCTGTTCCAAAGGTGGCTGCCAAGTCACATGGGCAGGGGTCACTTCCAGTGGCCAAGGGATCATGGAATTCTCCCCACCACTCCAGGTCCTGCCGAAGCCATCACCCAGAGCTTCCCAGGCCAGGGCATGTAGCACCCAAGGCAATTTCTCTCCTCATATCCCATCACACTGGAGGGGAGGAGCACTTGGCTTCCAGTCACAGGGTATAGCTCAGAGGAGTCCCTCCTTAGTCTGTTTCCTTCCTAGCCCTGCAAGGGAAATGTGATGGCTATTGCTGCAAAATGGCTATTGCTGAGTCCAGTGTAGACCTGGTGTTGTGCACCTGAGAGCACAGGATGGCATCAACTGCACAAACCTGGGATCAGCTACCACCAGATCCCTACTGTGCCTGTTCTCTGGTGCAATGACTCTTCACAGACTCTAGGAAGCTCCCTTGTCTGTCCAGACAGAGGCCTGTGGTGGTGGAGGGAGCCATCTCACAACTCGGCCACAGTGCCTGCGGGGTTAACATTAGGAGGATGAGGAAGCATTCTATCCTCCTAATCTTCCCCAGATGTAGATGCCTCCCCATAGATACCTTTAGTTTTGACAAATGTATCACCTGGTCATCTCCTCCATTGTTTCTCTGTGATTGCACAATGTTCTTACCAAGAAGAGCTATCCGTAGGTAGGTATCTACCTGCAATTTACACTCCTTTCCTTGAGAGTGATGTGCTCTCGGGCTGCTTCTAGTCCACCATCTTAAGGTCCTTCCTCCATTTCTTCTTAATTGTAATTTTAATCATTATATATTATTAGTCCTACTTATTATCTGGAGCCTTTAATTTGATTTGATTAAAGGAAAGGTACAAGATTTATTCCTTGTTCTATAAAATTACATATGCATATAAGGATAAAAACTCTTTCAAACTGCTTATTCTATATTATACAGCATATAATTCTCCAGAGAACTCTTTTTCTCTACAGTATCTAATTAGGTTTTTCTTGCTTTCATTTACAGCTCATTCCCAATTATAACCAACTTCAAAAGATACATGGCTAGAGGGAGATTAACAACTTGTTCGCAAATATTGATTAAATGAAAAAGTTACAGTAATTTGTTGATTTAGAATTTGTAGATGTTTTAGATATCTGGTAAATAACAGAATTTTCAAGTGGTAATGTAATTCAGCAATTCACTCATTGGAGTGAGAACAATTAGTTATTTTTTCTCAAATATTTCTTGTATTTCTATTTCTCATGAGCCATCCATCTCTTTAATTTTCCAAATAAAATCAAGCAGCTTTCACCCTTAGAATCTTGACAACATATTCCCGTATTTTCTTGGTCCTTACTCCATACACAATGGGATTTAGAAAAGGGGGAACCAAAAGGTATATATTTGCAATAAAAATATGAACATGTGCTGGCACGTTTTTTCCAAAACGATGAGTGAAAATAGAAAAGCCAGCTGTGGAATAGAAAACAAGTATGACACAGACATGGGAGCCACATGTACCTAAAGCCTTAAAGCTAGCTTCTCGGGAGGGCAGGCGGAATACAGAGCGTAGGATGAAGGCGTAGGATACAGCAATGAGAACAGCATCACATGAACCAATGATAGAAGCCACACTGAGGCTATAACGTGTGGTAGCCCCTGTGTCCACACATGCCAGCTTCACCACAGACATGAACTCACAATAGGTGTGGGCAATGATTCGTGTTCTACAGTAGGGAAGCTGCTTGACCAGAATGGGATGTGGACAAAAAAAGCCTACCCCCCGGCAAACCACAATGATACCCATTATAGTGATGCGACTGTGGGTGAGAATGGTGCTATGGTGTAGAGGGTCACAGATGGCCACATAGCGGTCAATGGCCATGGCCAGGAAGAAACCCGACTCCATGGTAGTAAAGCTGTGGATGAAAAACATTTGAGTCAGGCAAGCATCAAAGGCGATGTCATGGGCTCTGAGCCAGAAGAGGCAGAGCATGCGGGGCAGTGTAGATGTGGAGAGGACCAGGTCGGTGACCGAGAGCATGCACAGAAACAGGAACATAGGCTCGTGGAGGCTTCGCTCTGCCCTCACCACGGCCAGGATGGTCACATTCCCCACCACGGCCACCATGTACATGGAGCAGAAGGGGATCCCAATCCAGGCGTGCAGGTGCTCTAGTCCTGGGATGCCCAGCAGCAAGAAGGTGACAGGGGAGGGGTTAGAAGTGTTGAGAGGAGGCATTTTTTTGTTCCCTTTGCGTTCTATCAGTTCTTCTGAAAATAATGTTGCTATGACAATATGATCACAAGCAGATGCTAAAAACCCTGGAGATTTTGTTCAAGAGGATCCTTAAATACCTGTTGTTGGAAACAATTCAAATGCATAACCTAGTGTATTTAGGGCCAGGTTAATAAAATTACCAACAGCATACCAAAATTGGATTAAATGTACAGAAAGATAATTAATGTAACATTTCACATTATCGCAGGGACATAAAAATAACCTTCTCCATTTATCTTCCATAAGATTTCCTCTCTTAGTCATATTTCTATTTAATTCAACAATTAAGTATGTAATGAGTAGTTGCTGTGTGACAAATCATGGCACTGAGAATAAAGAAATCAACAGATCAGATATCCTTCTCATGGAGGTTGCACAGAGAACCATCATAATACAATAAATACTGACTGGTGTGCATGGGTGATGAGAATGCCACATTTGAAATAATATCTGAATGATCAAGCTCAAACTTTTCAGGGCCTGTGATACCAACCATTTTTGGTATGAAAATAGCCTGGAAAATGGTAATGGGGAAGGAAGAAACAGCCAAGAATCTTGGGCTTCTCAAACTCACTAAGGTAGAAAGTGGTAGGAGATGAGGTCAATTTCTCCACATTATTAGCATCTTCATGCCTTCACTTTTTCTTCTGCTTATTTTAGAAAACTATAAATTACATCAATAATTACCTTGAGAATATTCTGAACTTATCTGCTTCATTTTCTTCTATCAGGAATTTCTAAAGGCACCTAGTTTTTTTATCAATTATATAAGTTTCAAATCTCTTGTACATAACTTTACTAGCTATATTTTCATCTATTGCTCATTATAAATCCACACTAATACAATTTATCACATAGTACTTTATTTTTTCTTTGTACTCCCCACTATTAGAACTAGTCATAAAATTTGATCTGTAATAACATAATCACTGTTTTACTGTTGAGTCAAAACTGTTGAAGTCAGTTTTGAATAGGTTCACAGTTAACATTGAACCTATGGATTTATGACTACAGATACACTGAAGCCTGAGAAGAGTATCCTTCCATTTCCCCAAGGTGAATAATGAAGTACATTATTTCTCTGGACATAAAAGTGTCTTTCAAAGCCACCTTGGGTTTTTATCTTCTTTCTGTGATTGTTTTCACATCAGTATAAGCAGACACTATTTTGGATAACACAGGGCTTTAAATGCTCTCCGTTTGATTTCTCGGTCAGCACTCCCAAGTGAGTGAATTTTCCATGATTCAAGGTGATCAGACGGAGGTCTGTGAAACTTTCAGGGAGTTGCTGAACGGAACATTGCTTTAGGTAGAAGACTGAACTACCCATACTCTAAATGACTTATGGAATAAAAATAAATGATCTCATTCTCCTTGTTTAAGAGGAAAAAAGTTAAAATCAAGGCAATCAAGCTTCAGTGGTTACATATTAAATTTAGAAAACTAATAATTTGCCAGACTGCATGTGTTAAGAGTGGGAGATCAGATGGAATATTTCTACATGGAGACATGATGTTGACATCATTGGAGTGGTTTCTGAAATGGGAGTAATATATTCTATGCCTTCTAGATTTCATCAGCCATGCTGGATATTTGACTAATATGACACGTGAAGTATTATTATGTCACTTCTTTTATATTATTGTTTTTTTTTGCTTTTTATCATGTATCCTTTAAATAAGACATATTATGTGTCCATCAGAATATATGTGTGTATATATATCAGTAATTATCTATATAGATAGGCATAAATAGACATATGAATAGCATATTTCTTAACCTTAATCTCACTCACTGCCTTCTCATCCTCAGTGTTTTGGATTTAGATCATTTTAATATAGAGATGAGCCCTTCTTGTGCCCCTTCATTTATTCATCCAGAAACCCACATTCTGACACATGCACAATAGTTCATATACTGAATTGGTAAATTGATCTAATTATGTCCAAAATATCAATTACTGAATAAAGCCTATTTCTTTATACTTCTTCTCATATTTACAGTGCAGAGTTGAAACTCCATGGCAGAGAACACTTGAGGATATCCCCATAAAAAGAGAATAAATGCAGAGGCAGAGGTGAGAAGTTTGAAGAAGAGAAATCCTCAAGTCTCTACAAATGATTTGGTATAGAGTATTCCTTGGTTACTAGGTAGCACTGCCATCAGCTCTTGGGGAGAATCTGCTTTTCTTATGTCTCAAACAAATCTTTGTAATTATAGTATATATTCATAAGAAAACATATACAGAGTCATCCCTTCAATTGATTACCAGAACCATAAAACACACTTAAACTCTCCAAATGTCAGTAACTTAAGAAATTATTTTCTAGGCTTCTGCATTTTCTAACCCTGTGTTTATTTTAGTGGAGAACCTCAAATAGTACACATATGGCTTTTCCCATGATTTAGTTAATAAAACAGACCATAAGGCAGTAAATTATAAGGAAATAAAGTGCCATGAGGGGAATATGAGTTTTATAGAAATGATAGCAGAAGACCAACTTAAGTTGAATCAGGGAAAGACTCTTTGAATAAGTGGCACTTAGACTGGAATATGAAGAATATATGATTTCTGGGATTAGGAATTTAATATGTACATCTATACATTCTAAATATGTTTATATATTCCAAAGGAAAAGAACATAATGAATTTCTATTAGGAAAAGCAACCATGATATAATAAGTTAAAATCTAATGTAGTTTAGACTCAAAAGTACAAAATAGATGATTTTATATGGATAAACAAAAGTCCCCACACATACATCAGTAATCACAGAATCTGCAGGGAATTTTACAACCCAGTATCTATACCAGTGGCCTTAACTTATAAGGTTCTCAAAAATGTATGTTGGATGCATAAACACAACATAAAGCATTACAAGACAATACAATACAGAACCGTGCACACACTCAGATGTACACATTCATTCCCAAAACATTTTTTCATACAAGTACATGTTATAATCTTTATGATGATATCTCCCTGAAAACGCCAACCTGTGAGTTCAGATGTCAAGCATTATACCCATATTTTCACTTTTTTAGAAACTCATGCAATGTAAATTATTGTGAAATGAAAAGATAAGCCTCACCTCTATGATATCCTTAAAAAATATCTTTGCCTCCTAAAATCTGGCTCTTTCATCACTTCATCCATTGGGAACAATGAGTAGATATTCTCTCTTCTCAAAGGTTTATTTTTCCTGCATTGAATCCAGGACAATCATAAAACAGGAAAGAGATATTTGGAGGAGTGTCATGCCCTTTAAAGTTGTACTGGGATCACTCAGGCCAGCCCCTGTTCTCCACTTCTCTCTACTTTCATAACAACTCTGTTTAGCTCATACAAGAAACTGAGAGCCAACAAGCAACCCAAAGATGTAGCTTCTATATATAGCAATCTCAACATGATAATCTCAATGGATAATCGAAAAAAAGATCTGACAAAAGCAGATCCCTACGGAATTATTGGTAGAGGAGGAGTGCTTCATATACTTGGTGACGATTGATAGTCTACATAATTTGGAGGCTAGTAATTTACCTGCACATTTCCTCAAGTTTTCGCTATAGATTTAGCAATCCCTCAGTAGAAGAGTTTAAATTTACTTGCCAAAGACTTAACAGGATCTGTCTTGAAGGTAATTGAAAAGACCAAGAACATATTGTTTATTCCTTTGATTAACCTAATTTAATTCCAACCTAAAATAAAGAGTAGAGCCCACTAGTATTAATTATGTCAGTATGCAAGAAAAGAAAAGAATGGATGAGTGATGCAGGAAGGAGGTGCTGGATACATGGCAGTTGTTTCATTTAGACATTTGACAAATATTTGCTGAGTATCTGACCCACTCTAACTTCAGGATTAAATATGGCAAATATGGCCCCTACAATTTCGTTTTTTAAAATCTCTATTGAGATATAATCTATATACCATAAAATTCACCTGTTTTAAGTTTACAATTTAGTGGGTTTTATTATATTTGCAGAGTTTCATGAGCATCATCAAAATTCAATTTCGGAATATTTTCACCAACAGAAAAAATAAATCTCATGACCATTTGTAGTCATTGGCCACTTTATACTTTCAAACATGTTATTTAATCCCATGCTTTCAATATATATGGCCTGGTTTTCAACATTATAGAGAAAATGAAAGCCAGAAGAACCTTAACCTTTGATCATCAAATTCACACATAGATTGTATCTTCAAACATTATTTCTTTAAGTTCTCCTTCCCCGTCACTGTAATGGAAGATGTAACTTTTGCCCACTTAACTTCCACTATTACTCTAATAAGTCGTCTGGCAACACACAACATTTTACTCTTGTTTTTGAATTTTAATACAATATCCTTAATATTACAGCCTAGCCCTCTTATCTTCTCATGCTAAATATCCTGAGTGATCATACCTTTTCCTACTCTTTAACTATAAACTGTAACTTGATGAAATGCAGCATTTGCTTATCTCAAGTCCAGTCACACCATTTGTCTTTATAATTTTCTTTAATAGTCCTCATTATTTGCACGACAAAATCTAAAACCAAATTCATGATGTTTGTAGATCCTGCGTGGTCAAGCCCCATCTACCTTTCCAATTTTATCTCTCACCTTTAACTCTCTTAAGGTTTTTGCCTTAATCACAGTGATATATTTTTTTTTTTGGTTTCCTTATCTGAAACATGCCTTAATCTCTTATTTTTTATCCAGTTGTCTTCTATTCACTCTCTAGTTTTACCAGAGCCAGTATACCTCTGGAAATTAATTATTGACATCTCGTCCCAAAAAACTGACCTCTCATATCACCAATGTTTTCTTCTCAGACATTTTTATAGTAGATCTTATATTTAGGCATTAAAACTAAATAGAAGACATAGATATAAGTATTTATAATATAATTAATATATAATATAGATTATACAATTAATATATAATATAATACTAAATATATATTATATAAGCCAGGCACGGTGGCTCACGCCTGTAATACTAGCTCTCTGGGAGGCCGAGGCGGGCGGATTTTTTGAGCTCAGGAGTTCGACACCAGCCTGAGCAAGAGTGAGACCCCGTCTCTACTAAAAATAGAAAGAAATTAGCTGGACAACTAAAAATATATAGAAAAAATTAGCCAGGCATGGTGGCACATGCCTGTAGTCCCAGCTACTCAGGAGGCTGAGGCAGGAGGATTGCTTGAGCCCAGGAGTTTGAGGTTGCTGTGAGCTAGGCTGACGCCACGGCACTCTACTCAGGGTAGTAGAGTGAGACTCTGTCTCAAAAAAAAAAAAAAACAAAACAAAACAAAAAAATACTAAATATATATAATATAAAAACTAAATGTAAGATATAAATATAAATATTTATAATATGAACTTGGTGATATCCACCAAGGCATATAAGAGGTTGGGCCAAAGTAAAAATACACAAACCCAGCAGTCATCTTTTTGCAAGCTATTGGCATAAGGTTGAGACCAATGTAGAAAGAGGTTCACTTTGCCTTTTGCAGGGCAGAGTAGCAACAGGAACAGAAGACTATGAGTGGAAATGTAAGTTTTTAGTAGGTACTTGGTGGGGCAGTTTTTCCTCATTAAGCAGAATGACTATGGTAGCTTCATGCTTGTTAGTTAAGGACGTAGGCAGCCCAAGAATTATAGGCTGCAGGTCCATACCAGATACATTGCCTGAGGGGTGAAGGTGCTAGTATTACCTGTAAGGCTACAGGCTCAGCAAAACACCATGTCAAACACCTGACCAGAGTGCCCTTTAAAAGGAGCCATGTTCCAGTGTAGTGATGCATGAAGCGTTTTGGCCCAGACTCTAACAGGATCAGTGGAGACTACTTTAGCTGGCCAGGAAATTCTTACTCCCTGGCAAGAAATAGCCTATGCAACCTAGGAGAAGTTGCCAGTCCAACCCCCATCAGTGTCCCCTCCCTGGCTCAAGGTCCTGGGGAGTCTTAAATAACATTTGTCATTGGCCTTTTATCAGATCTGGTGGAAATGAGTCTGGTCAGAATTTCTTTACAATTATGGTTAATGGATCTTCTTTGGCAGTGGTTCAAAGTGCTTGGTGTGGAGCCAGCCCCATATTTGTTTCAACTGAATTAAAGTTTCTAATGCACTGAGGCAAAACCTTTGCCCACCACAGTTGTGATTTTAAAATGCCATTTTCCTTTTAATCAACTCTGTTGCTTAAGGATTACATGGCAAATAAAATCTTCAATATTATGTCCTTTTATGTGTCCAATCTTGGGCATCAAGTCTAGTGAAATGCATATGTGAGTCACTACCAATGTGTCCAGGGGACGGACCCATACATGATGCTGAGTTGTTTTAATCCCTTAAGTGTGGCTGCTTGCTTTACCCTTTTGTAAGAGAAAGCCTGCAACAATCCCATGGCAGTATCCACACATTTTAGTGCATATTTTTGTCCCAAGTTTATTGGCAGGGGTCCATTGCAGTCTACTTGCAAGTCTCTCACAGGAGTAGCTGTCTTATGTATGTGTCCCTGTGTATGTGGTATACAGTGGGGGCTCAGGTGGGAACAAACTAAACAGTTTGTCATTGCCGCCACTAAATCTGCATAGTGGAGAGACAATCCTGTTTCTTTTGCTATTTGCCAGTCCATGCGTGTACTGTAATGCCCGTTATGTTCATGTACCTAGTCAGCTAGCTCAGATGCTTGCAAATGAACTAGGGTTCTAATTTTTGCTAGGGTGTCAGCCTCCATATTACCAGAGGGTGTATCTGACAGGGATCTTGAAACATGATACACAATTAGTGGTTCTTGTAGCCTCTCCCAAATGTCTTTCCAGGAGGCAGCTCTCCACAAGGATTTTAAAGCATGTGTCAGTTATCTTGGGCCCACTGGGAAAGCCAAGTTGTAAGATCCTTAAATACTGCCCAACTATCTGTACATAGAACAATAGGCCATGGCTCGTGGATACAAACCAACTATGCAGCTCAGAGTTCTGCCCACTAATATCCCAAGAGACCTAGGAAAATTTGCAACTGTTTAACAGTTTTAGGCATGGGAAATGGTTGTATTTTTTCAGTGGCTGCACCTGGAATAAGGCATGTCCTACCTCACCAAGTGACCCCTAGGAACTTTACAGCTGGTCCTGGGCCTTGCATCTTTTGCGGGTTGATGGCACATCTTCTGGATTGGAGGAGGCTGCACAAAGCATCAAGGTGTTGCTGTAACAATAACAAATCTTCAGAGCTTAGCATAATGTTAAATATTGAGTTCCACATTGGGTATCTGGTTGCCTGCCCCTGCTCCTAAGTGGAGGCAACTTTGGCCTCATCCCCAGTCTCTAGACTGGGGAGTACACCCCTGAAACGCAGAGATAGGGGTTTCTCTATCTGGAGTTTTTTTTCTGTTCCTTTTCTCTCTTCATTTGGGGTACTAGGGAGGGGTCTAAACTGTTGATCAGGAGTCAGGTATTTTCAAAGGCCCACCAACATTCCACATTGGGTTGCAGATTTATTTTCTTTTTGTCTATCCCTCCTGAGATCAGATCATACCACATTTTTCTTCTAGTAATCCTAACTGGGCCATTTGACCTTTTTTTTTTTTTTTTAATCCAGCAGTCTTTGATTTTCTCTTCATCCTATTTTTTTAAGTAACCAGTTGGACCCTGTCTCCTTTTTAGGTTCTTCAAGATCAGGTTCCCTCCTGTCATACACATCTTGTCCCACAAGGGGGCTCAGAGGGATATGAGAGCGCTTTGACACTCGCGGGGGCCACTTTGTCTCCATATTTCAGCTTCACTCCCTGCTAGGGAGATGCCATCCCCACTAGTGTTCATAGCCCGCATCATCCATGTGGAAAAGCTTTCTTTTGGCAGATGTTTAAAAGTTTTTGCTATGTCTAATAATTCTTCCTAGGGCTGCATGTGTTAGGCTTTTGCTTTCTGCTACATGAACAGTCCTGCTTTTGAAAGGGACGGATAATTATCCTCCTCCTCTGAGATAAGCTCCACGTGGTCATCTGGTTCACTAGTTGGTTCCCAGTATTTGCATGCTGGTCTGGTTTGGCAAGGACAGCCCACACTTTCGCCTGGCACAGCTTTTCCTTTCACGGCTATATGAAGTGGAAAGCTGAGGTTTCTAACTGAGGCTCAAAATTTTAATCTTACCCACCAAAGCAGGCACTAATACAGACACAGAAGTTCTCATATTCCTTTCTAACTGTAATTCTTCCTCTAACTTTTCTACATTTACCTCAGCAGCTATCCGTGCTTCCGTGGCCACTCTCATAGCCCGTAACAGCAGCAAACTCACTGTTGTCTCTGCTCAGCGACCTTTCATACATACCACAGTGAGTCATATGGCCTTTTACTAACAAGCCTTCTAGATCCCATGGTGTTTGGGGGGCATCCCTGTACCCATGCGATGGTCCACAGGCATCTAGCAAGTGGGCAGCACCATCCCATGTTTGAGGTGATGGACATCCCTATTACCTTGAATTGATTATTACACTTTGTATGCATGTATCAAAATCTTGCATGAATCCCAGACACGTTTACAATCATTATGTTTTAATAATAAACTAGTCAATCAGTAAAAGTAAAAAAAAAAATAATTATTTTACCATGGATGAAGTTGTTATTTAGTGATTTTATTTATATCCCATCGATTGTGTGTCTACTCTTAGGCCAGTACCACATTGTGTTGATTGTCGCAGCTTTGTAGTAAGTTTTGAAATCGAGAAATATAAGTCCTCCAACTTTGTTTTTATTTTTTGAAATTGTATGAGTTATTCTGAGACTCTTGCATTTCCAAATGAATTTTAAAATTAGCTTATTATTTTCTGGGAAAGAAAAATCAATCATCTGTTATATTGACAGAGGTTGCCTTGTATCTGTGGATACATTTGGGATTATTACTATTTTAACAATATTAACTCTTCTAATCCATAAACACAAATGTTTCTCTAATTATTTAAGTCTTTTTAAATTTCTTCTAACAAAGTTTTATATATTTTAAGTGTACAAATCTGGTACTTATTTTAGTGGTTTTTCCTAATGAGTGTATATTTTGATGCTATTGTAAGTGAAATTGTTTTCTTAATTTAATTTCAGATTCCTCATTTCTTGTTTATAGAAATACAATT
Organism: Propithecus coquereli; assembly: GCF_000956105.1. Taxonomy (NCBI): domain Eukaryota; kingdom Metazoa; phylum Chordata; class Mammalia; order Primates; family Indriidae; genus Propithecus; species Propithecus coquereli. The sequence goes on along the minus strand of NW_012147897.1, from coordinate 313,280 downwards.
TATTTTTGTATGTTAGTTTTGTATCCCAAAATTTTGCTGAATATTTCATTAGCTCTAGTAGACATTTTTTGTGGATTCATTAGGATTTTCTATGCACGAGATCATGCTACCTACAAATACAGATAGGTTTGTTTTTCCTTTGCAATCTTTATGCTTTTTATTTATTTTTCTTGCCTAATTGCCCTTTTATTTATTTTTCTTGCCTAATTGCCCTTTATAAAACCACAGTTAAACTATTGGATAGAAGCTATGAGAGAGGACATCCATGTCTTCTTTATTATCTTAGGGGGAATAATTTTAGACTTTGATCACTAAGTATGTTTTTATCTCTGTTTTTCATATATTCCCTATTTCCACTTAAGAAAGTTTCCTTCTATTTCTATTTTGTTGAGTGTTTGTTTTGTTTTTATCTTGCAAGGGTGTTTGATTATGGCAACTTTAGAGAACTAACCATCCGTGGCTGCCCCTGAAAGAAAACCACCCTCCTCAAATCTCTTCTAAGAGCCACACTTAGAGTCCTGTCAACAGTGATTTATTCAATATTTTGATGACAGAATGAGTGAATACAAGACAGCTGATTCTTTCTGTCATACCTCATTTGAGAATCAATGACGAGGACTCGGGGATAAATAACCTGCTGCCTTGGACTAGGAGCAGTGTGATTGAGAGAAAGGCTCTCATAGGACTACGTACTAATTCACATGGGGCAACAGAAACATGATCTTTTCTGGGTCCCCAGGGTCTCAGGGGGAATTTGCATTTGTAGCAAAACTGGACTGGCATATAGAAGTAAATAGAGAAGAAAAGTCTAATGATGACTTTTCAGACAGCCTAGCCTAGAGCTCATAGATGATACAAAGATCAGTGTGCTTAGAGTCATAATTTCCATTTCCACAATAGCTAAGTCACAAACCCTGAAACTTTCCTATTTCTCACTTTCGTATATGGCTCTGGTAATGATGTTGTAGGGTTGTTTTCTACTGTTATACTGGCTTATGGCCTAGAACCTGCACAATCTGGTCAAACTGTCATCCAAAACACTGAACTTATTTCTTCAATGCTCAATCTACCTGAATAAAAGTGATATGTGTCCTTTTCATTTTACATTCTTATTCTCTTTCTGTAAGTACAAGAATCAATGGTAAGAAGTAACATCACTAACTTTTCTGTGGCATCAATGTCATATATGGACTCCAGAACAGTGACGCTGCTTGGCATCCCTGGACTACAGCTTGTGCAATTTTGGATTGAGTTTTCCTTCTTTGTAATGCACTTGGTGGCTGTTCTGGGAAATACAATATTACTGATCATCACCTCTGCAGAACACAGCCTGCACCAGCCCATGTCCATCTTTCTGGCAGTGTTTCATTGAGCCATGCATCACTTTGGCGTATGTTGTTTAATTTCCAAATGTTTGGGAATTCTATAGATATCATATCACCATTGACAACTAGTTTAATTGCATTATATCAGAGAGCATATTTCGAATCATGTGATTGTTCTTCTAAACAATTGCATGTCCATTTAAAAAGAATATTTATTCTGAAGTTGTTACAGTGCTCTAATTGTTAAATATATATGTATATATATATTTATGTATGTGTTCCTTACTTATTTAATTTTAGTTCTGGTCAACTAAATTGTTAATTTCTCTCTGTTTCCCATGAAACTGGCATAGGCAAAACAAGAGTAGCAGTGGAAAAGCAGTATGTGTTTTTGTTTTGTTTTGTTTTTTGTTTTTCTCTGTAAGTGCATAGCCTGCAAGTGCAATTGGGATATTCTCCAATAAATGTTCAGGTCATAAAATGGGGATATACCCCAGAGAATGATAAGGGAAAAGATAGAAGCCTGAGGCATTTTACTTTTCCAGGAAGGTATCTGCATTTTATTTTACCTAAATGTTATCCTTGACTCCTGTCTTTCTATCAAATTCTACATGTCATCTATTCGCCAATCTTGTTGGCTATGTCTCTAAAATATATCTAAAATTAAATTACTCATGAAAACTTATTTCAACCAATCTTATCCAAATCATCATTATTTCTATTCTGAGTTATTTTAATATCCTACTAACTTGTGTTTCTCTTTAGGTCTTCCTCAATTTCCACAGATTTCAATTTACTATCTGGATAGCAGTCAGAGTAATCCTACTAAAATTTAATATAGATGCTGTCATTACACGCTCAAAACCTCCAGTGGTTTTCCATTTCATGCAATGATAACCCAGAGCCTTTCGTATGACCTATATGGCCCATGACATGACACTTGTTGTTTCTCTTTGACTTCCTACTGTTCTCCCCACCCCACCACCAATTCCCTCCAGCCTTATTGTCTCCAGACTGGATACTTTTCTCCAACCCAGGACTGAGTTTTATATTCTTATAATGAGAGGCTATCATTTGCTAGGCCCTAGGCTTAGTGTTTAGAATCCCTTCTCTTACTGATCTTTAAAACAACCTTTGGGTGTGTGTGTGGGTGGTGGTGGGGGGCACTAAACTGTTGAAAAAACAGAGATACTGATAGACTAAATAATTCATATAAAAATTTACAGCTAATCAATGGTGACATAAGGATCTGAATCCAGATATCTGTGGCTTCACATTTTGTTTTCTTAAAGGTTATACATAACCAAAATTCAAAATGAATCATGCCTGAAATAAACTCCACACTCATTGTTATGCAAAGTAGTAAATTCTGTGGATTATACCTGATAGTATGCAAAATGACCAGCAAGTGCCTTTATAATCTGGTCTCTGCTATCCTTCTGCATTACGCCAATTTTAGTTCTCTCATTCTTTATTAAAACTTTTCATATCAGAAATGTCTATGTATTACAAGAAATATAACCATTTATGCTATAATGTAAGCTCCTAAGCACAGATACTGTGTACATTTGACAAATTTTGATTATTTAAATTGTGTGTGTGTATGTGTGTGTGCATATGTTTGCTTTTTATTTATCCTTATTTGCTTTTTTCATCATTATTTCCTCTTTTCTCTTAGGATATCGTTTTCTCTATCTTCTCTATATACTTGAGATGTGTGTATAGCCCTTTAATTTGTAACCTATATTCTTGTCCATTATATGCATTTAAATCTATTATTTCTGTCTAAATGTAACTTTAATCATATTCCAAAAAGTTCTTGTTCCATTCTTTGTGATTTTTCCCCTTTGATTCATGGGTAATTAAGAAATGTTATTCTGGCCAGGTGCAGTGATTCACACCTATAATCCCAGCATTTTGGAAGGCTGAGGTGAGAGAATCAGGAGGCCCAAAGTTTGAGAACAGTCTGGGCAACATAGAGAGACCCTGTCTCTGCAAACAATAATAATAATAAAAAAATATATTAGCCAGGCATGGTGACATGCACCTGTAGTCCCAGTTACTCTGGAGGCTAAAGAAGGAGGATTGCTTGAGCCAGGAATTTGAGGTTACAATGAGTTATGATCAGGCCACTGCATTTCAACCTGGGCAACAGAGCAAGACCCAGACTCTAAAGAGAAAAACAAAGTTACAAAAAAGTGTTATTCTTATATTTCAAATCACATGTAAATCTTTCAAATAACTATTTCTTCAATTTTTAATTTACCTTAATTGTGTTAAGAAGACATAGTCCATATGATTTCATCTGCTGAAATTTGTTGAAATCATGGCATGAGATATAATTAATTTGTGTAAATGTTCAATATATGCTTACAAAAAATAATGTATATTCTTTGGTCACAATCTATAATTTATCCTACATCCATTAAGTGTATTTGATAATTTTGTTTTCAAATTTTCTTTACCTTTTACTAACTTTACCTTTTTGTTTCATCACTTAATGAAAGAAATCACTAAAACCTCCAATTATTATTATTATAGATTTCTATTTCTCATTATAGTTCTGTCTCTGTGAGATACTGAGTATGCAAATGAACAGTGGATAGACCATATATAGCAACAGAACTCTGACCCACATAAGAAGCCTGTAAGCAAACCTACAACTTTTGCAGCAATTGTAGATCAAAATGATCTGATCAAAATGATCAGAACTAGGTCAACAGCTGCCAACTTTTCTCTTTTTGAACTCACATCTATAGAGGACTGTAACTGGCTCTATGAAAAAATTTCAATGAAACATGTTTTTTTATAATCTTCTCCCTCTCAAGTTTTAGATTCTCAGGTTGTTAGGGCTTGGTGACCAGAACTCTGTAACTTTTAACTAACCACTTGACCTTTTGAGTCCTTTCATAGAAATAGCAAAATTTCTGCAGGACAAAGGAGTTGAGACTCCAACGACCCCTGCACAGACATCTCGATGCCAAGACTCACCATTTACCGCAACCTGCCCCAAAGCACGTAGCCCCTTGTTCATTTCCCCTTTTTAAAAAGCCCAGGGAGAAAAATTTGAGACGACTTCTCCTGTTCTCTGGACAAGACGTCTTTCTTATCAAAATTTCCTTTCTTCCTTGGCGATCCTCATTGTCTCAGCAATTGGTCATTCTGTGCCAGGAGCAACCGAACCTAGACAAAAACCCCCTTGCGGTTTCCATAACAGGAACAACCAGAGCCAAATATTTCCCCCTAACCAAGCACATAAGAATCCCTGCTTCTAAGTAACCACTTCCAGCTTCTCCATACTACAAACCTCCGATCAGAGAATACCTGAAGTCTTCTCATTTTATTTAGCATAAAGCTGTCCTGCTTCCAAGACAGCCTTTGATTCTCTACCAAAGGCAAGTGTTGATGGTTAATAACCTTGTTATAGCAAGTTATGAATAAATAGCCTCTGTTTGTTTTCATTTGGGTTGTCTTTCTTTATTGCCACATTTTAATGTATTTTTAATGTTTTGAAATGATTATTAATTGCATACAAATGTTAAAAATTTATTACTTTTTTGGTTAATTGGAATTTCTTTCAAAATCAGTAGCCTTTGTTATCTCTAGTAATGTTATTAAATATAATAGCCTAAATATTATTTTGTCTGTTATTAGTGAAATTATGTGAGCTTTATTTCGATAAATATTTATATATTATTAACTTTTCTCATTCTTTTATTTTCAGCATCTCTATTTTTTAAACAAATTTTATTGTGTTTATGTAAGGCATATAACATAATGTTATAAAATACATAATATATGGTAAAATGGTTACTATAGTGGAACAAAGTAATATATCGCTCATCTCATATGGTTATCCACTCCCTGCCCTCTCCCCCCACAACCCCCACTCCAGGCAAGAGCAGCTATAATCTACTCATTTAGCAAAATTGCTGAATACAATACACTATTATTAACTGTATTCCCCATGCTGTACATTGGCTCTTTCAACTTGTTCATCCTACATAGTTGCTACTTTGTATACTTTGACCTACAACTTATTTCTTCCTCTCTACGCTGACCCTGGTAATTGGTTTATTCTCTATCTTTATATATTTGGCATTTTTTAAAGATTTCAGATGTAAATAAGATCATGTTATGTTTTTCTTCCTGTGTCTGGCTTATTTTTCTTAGCATAATGTCCTCCACATCTGTCATGGCAGATGGTAGGATCTCCTCCTCTTTAAGGCTAAAAAATATTCCATTGTACATATATACTACAGTTTCTTTATCCATTCATCCATTGGTAGACACCTAAGTTGTTTTCATATCTGACTATTGTGAGTAATACTGCAGTGAGCATGGGAGTGCAGATATCTTTACAAAGTTGTGATTTTATTTCCTTTCAGTACATACCTAGAAGAGGAATTGCTGGATTATATGGTAGTTCTATTTTTAACTTCTTTAGGAACCTCCATACTGTTTTCCATAATGTCTGCACCAATATACATTTCTACCAAAAGTGTTCCCTTTTCTCCACACTCTCACCAATACTTATCTCTCATCGTTTTTATAATAGTTATGCTAACAAATATGTGTTTGTTAACACATAACCACTAACACTAATAGTGATTCTGATTTGCATTTTCCTGATGGCTAATGATGTTGAGCACCTTTTCAAGTACATGTTGGCCATTTTTATTCATGTGTATCTTGTAAACAGTATACGGTTGTTTTTAAAATCAGAATTATTACTATAGCCTTTTACATTTAAAGTAAGTTCATGTGTTTGGATTTGTTTCTACCATTTTGTATTCTGTTTATTTTTCTGTTCTTCTTGAATTGTCCTACATTTATTATTTTTTAGCATTCCATGTTTCTCTGTATTAATTCAATAATTCTCTTATATTTGTTCATTATTTCTTTGAAAATTAAAACAGGTTGAAGTCTAATCTAAGAATCTGAATTAGGATTTTAAAAGTCACTTACGAAAAATTAGAACAATTAAATCAATTTATTTGTGCAAGTTCTTTGTGTTACTAAAAATGGTGATTCCTTTTTTCTGTTTGGGAGAACATTTTAAGTGGCGTTAGGAAGGCAGAGTCTTAGAATGGCTTCAACGGCAGAGTTGAGAGAAAAAGTTTTCATAAAAAAGGGAAGGGCTATTTAAATTCTTTCCTCAGAAATTCAAGATGGCATTGGGATGTAGAGAACAGAAAAGACTGAAAGGAGAGTTGTTTTTTATTATTATTGCTTGTTTTGAGGAGAGAATAAATTACCTAAAACAAGAGAAAGGGTCAGTTGGGGATTACTTATTTCAAAAAGATGGCTATTTAGCTATTCTGTTTAATATTAAAATTAACCTCTATATCTCTAAGTCAGTGAAAAAAATATATTACACACCAATCTTAATTGCCGTAATTGATATACATATAGTTTCTAGGAATTTGAAAAATTTGAGCAGCTCTTATTCCAAATGAACAATTATAATCTCTCCCACTTGGGAAACTTATTTCATATTATTCCTTGAAACAGAGGATTTGGGATCCCAATTACATAAATCCTCGGCCATTTGGCATGGTTCCTTTGTGACATTCATGCCCTAAGAGATTGTTTAAAGACTTTGTTGACTAAATATTACATAAACTGCCTCTCTCTCTAACACACACACATGTACACACACCCGTCATAAATATATACTAACACATAGGACTCTTGCCACTGAAGCATTACTTAAAAGATGATTTGAGAGAGTCATCTCCTCATAACATCACTGCTCTTTTTATTGCCCTCAAACACACATGGGAAACTATACTGCTTAAGGTACTTTTAATTTTCTCTAAAGACCTCCTTTAAACTAACCAGGACCATAAAATTTAAAACAATTTAATGTCAGATTATATGGCCATTGTTACTGGAGTATACTCCTTGAGTTTGTACTTAAAATTATCACTGTCAAAATGGAACAGTGTTTTATATTTAAAAAAAATATATTGATAAAGAGAATTCTTCTTTCTTAAGTGCTGCAGATATTTATGTCTTCTTTTATTTTTATTGTATTAAACTTATAAGTTGGCTAAGGGTGATTACAACATGACTAGTCTCTTCCAATGTTAATTTGAAAAAACCATCTATAAAATTTCTAACAGAGGATTTTTTATTTTTTATGTCAGATACCTCTGTATAATTTTTTATGGTTTTTCATTGTTATTATACTCCAAAAACATTTTAATTATTTAAATTTGATATTTAATTTAGTTCTTTATCTGAAATTCATTTGACCAACTGTGTCATCTGGAAGAATTTGATTCAAATATTAGGTAAATTTTCTGTTGTCATTTATTCTCTACTTTATTTGGGTTTTGATGTTCCCTGTATTATGTATGAACGTATTCCACAGTTTCCAACTTGTTGCATTCAGGAATAACTAATTTGTTCCATCTATTCTGTTTATTTTTGGTCCAAGATTCTGCTGTTTTATTACTCAAGTATTATAATATGAATTAACATTGAAAAGACAGTTTCCCACATTAAGCTTTTATTCAAAATTATGTAGTAATAGTTTTTATAATTTTAGACAAATTTTAGATTTACCCTGTCATACTCTCAATTTTTTTTTTTTTGAGACAGAGTCTTACTCTGTTGTCCTGGCTAGAGTGAGTGCCGTGGCGTCAGCCTAGCTCACAGCAACCTCAAACTCCTGGGCTCAAGCAATCCTACTGCCTCAGCCTCCCGAGTAGCTGGGACTACAGGCATGCACCACCATGCCCGGCTAATTTTTTTTCTATATATTTTTTTTAGTTGTCCAGATAATTTCTTTCTATTTTTTTTTTAGTAGAGACGGGGTCTCGCTCTTGCTCAGGCTGGTTTCGAACTCCTGAGCTCAAACAATCCACCCGCCTCGGCCTCCCAGAGTGCTGGGATTACAGGAGTGAGCCACAGCGCCCAGCCCATACTCTCAATTTTTAATAATGTTTGGGAGTTGCCTATTTAGCCATTTATACATCAGAAGAGAAGAATATATGATTTGAATGATTTGAGTGAGCAAAAGAATTGATGGATTAAAGTTGTAGTTCCTTTTTTTCCCTCTATTATCTCTTTGACATGGGCCCCAAAGCAATCAGCAAGAGCTAAGAGAAGGAAAAAGGGTAGAATTTTGAGAATAGTTAAAAATTTTTATTAGTATTCGCACAAAGTAAAAAATAAACTAGACCAAAAACACTGGGTTTGCTTTGAAGGCTGTGTTTGATGAATTTGCCAGGTAATGAGATTTCTTTGCCATGGTGTACAACAGATACATCTAGAGAAGACGGATATTTAGTTTCATGCAAAGATAAGGTTTTTCAGGTAAGTGAGACAAACATACATACAAACCAAAACAAAAAACTTGATCAGATAGTTTAGAATGTGGAAAAAAATAAAAAAGAAAGTCATTTCAATCCACGAACATGAACACAATTTCCAGATTTGTTATATTCTTCAATTAATTTAAATATGTTTTTCTTAATTTTCAAAAATGATTTTGTTTCCCCAAGGAGATATGGTCATTTCTTATTGTATTCTTCCTTATGTATTTTTATCTGTAAATAAAAATATTAGATTACTTAGTCATGGTACAATCATGATGAATATCATAGGATATTTAAAACATATTTGATGGCTTAGAATTTGGCCATATTGTCAAAGAAATAAGATTTTATACATAGATATATAATCATATGCAATAAAATGATATTATTATTTATATTTCTTCTTAATTTTTTCTCTACATTCATTAGTTTTTCCTCTTCTAAGAGCAATATATTTTAAATCTACAACTAGAAAAACTATTTAATATATATTTGTAATATGGCTATAGTTTGTTCACTGATTTTTTTTATATTCCCTGTTTATTGATGAATTTCACTGACACGATTTTGGAGTTTGTTCTAATTGACTTTTTAGTAGTGTTTTTTTCTTCATGTGTGATTCAATGGAAATATAGACAAGAATAAATCAAAAAGTGTTTCTTTGTATCTTAAGTATATGGACTGATATACGTCTATTATGCAAGATAACTTTATTAAGAAGGATCACATATCCAAAAGTGGAAATTGTGACTTGTGTTTTTATTCAATGTTTCTAGAACAAATGCCTGACTCAATAAACAGCAATAGATAATATATAAGTTGATTATAAAATGTGATTGTAAATAAGCAGGATAAGGCAGATAGAACAAATATAGAAAAAGAAGATAAAGTTTTTGATTATAATAATGATGATGTAACAACCTATTGTTTGTTATTTTACGGATAAAAATTTAGTACTTCAACACGTCTATTATGGTGCCTTTCAACACCAGTAATTTCCAACCTTTACTGCTTTCTGGTTTCTCTGGTTTGGAAAATTATCATCCTCAGATCTCCATCTTCTTCTGTGCTTTATACCTAATTTCCATCATGGGCAACAGCACCATATTGGTAGTAATATGGGTGGAAAAATCACTTCATGAACCCATGTAGCTCTTTCTTGCCTTGCTGGCAGTGAGTGACCTGGGCCTCTGTGCCACAACCTTGCCTACAGTGCTTAAGATATTCTGGTTCAATGCTCGTGAAATACACTTTGATGCATGCCTTGCCCAGATGTACTTTATCCACATCTTCTCCATGATGGAGTCGGGTATCCTACTGTCCATGGCTTTTGACCGCTACATAGCCATATCCAATCCTCTCAGATACACTACTATTTTGAACAGTGCTACCGTTGTGAAAATTTCTATAGGATTTCTGTTGAGGGCTGTCATTGTTCTTATTCCAGCCCCTGTCCTCATTAAGCAACTCAAATTTTGTGAGGCCAATGTACTTTCCCATTCCTACTGCCTGCACCTGGATATTATTAAACTTTCCTGCTCTGATCACCGTATCAACAGCTTCTTAGGTCTCACTGTCATTATCATCAATTTGGGCTTGATTCTGTGCTCATCTTGCTCTCCTATTTGAAGATCCTTATGACAGTTCTGGGTATTGCCTCCCAGAAAGAACGAGTCAAGGCTCTCAGCACCTGTGTTTCCCACATATGTGCTGTGCTGCTTGTCTACATCCCCATGTTGGGAGTGTCCATCATTCACCGCTTTGGGAAGCCTGCCCTACCTGTGGTTCATGTCATCATGGGCTATGTGTACTTATTGGTTCCTCCTACTCTCAACCCAGTTGTCTACTGCATCAAGACCCATGAGATACGCACCCACATTTTGGGTATTTTCAAGAAAATATCAAAAAATGTATATTAATTAGGATTTAAATTTTTTTAACAACAAAAGTGATATTTGAGTCAAGAAAGAGTATCTTTATCTGTGAATTCTACAAACAAATGATTCAAAAAACTTAGGAAAGTTTTAAAAAGTTTTACTAAAAAGATTAATATCTAATACTACGTTACCTGTGCTATAAAATCAATAATTTCAAAGGTTGATATTCTCACAGAACTCGTCTTGTGGTAACAATCTATTTCTAAACAAAAAGATTCGCAACTGATCAAATTCTACTCTGATTCTCCATTAATGATGGTTAAAACTCTTCCTTAATTTCCTTAAGTTTGAACTAACTTACAATGTATCTTTTTTCAGAAGTGAAATGTTCTCTCTGAATTTAACTGCAAGATCTCCAAAGACAGGAGAAACTAAATATTCAATAAATTTAATATTAGGTAAATGACTAGCATCCATTCAACAAACATTTATTCATCTATTATTGTCCAGACACATTAAAAACTCAGGAATAGAGCAAGGTGTATAAAATAGAAAAATTACTGCCTTGATTAATGTTAAATTGAATGAGAAAAAAAATTTGTAATAAATATCAATAATGAGAAAACCTTGTCCTTCTGCCCTGCCAATAATACACAGATTTAAAAATTCCAGACACTTGCTTAGAGTCATTGTTATGAATGAATATGGTATCTAGGATCACTTGAGAATCAAATACCTCTCAGCTGGTTTGTGGTCAAAGCCAAATGTGCATATTCACTAAGGTTAAGTCTGATGTGTGAAGTTCTTCCAGATATTTTAGTTAGAATCTCATCTTATAGTGGGCCACTGCCTTTTTACACAGTCCACATCTGCTCTCACTCACTAAACATCTAGTTTACAGAAGATTACATAGCACCGAGAAACAAGGCTTGCTAGGACATAATGGAGAGTTAGAAAATACAAAGCTGAATTTTCGTAAATGTGTTTACTTTGAATTAAGTACATTTTGCTAAGTGCTTTGCCTTCGTCATCTTGTATAAATATGGCCTCAAAATATATATGACTTATCATACCATGCCATCTTCCTTAGAGAAGAGGAAATTGTCTCAAAGAACTATCTTTAGGCACAGATCTATGATTACTATAGCTGTCAGTTCATTGCAAGGTTAATCTCTTTATAGCTAAACAGGCTAGAATGAAACTAATACTTAAATATTTATTATGTTAGACTAGTTTAAGTCAGTGTCCAAGCTAGGTGCAATGGACTTTCTTCTACATGTCGAGTTACAAATACAATTCCTCAGAAAATATTTACTAAAATATATGAAAGCCCAATGTTCAATAAATGTTTAATGAAATTGAAATTCACATAGGAAGATATATGAATCTCAGTCAAATACATATCATCCCCAGTCAGAATAATGATCTTAAATGCCTTAAACTTTTTTGAAAGAGGAAATGAAATTACAGTAACCAAATTTTCAAGATGTCACTTGTTATAAAAGGAGAAAACAAAGCCAGATAAAAGTAGATGGAATAAAATAATTAAATAATTTTAGAAAATAGTAACTTAGAAATCTGATAATGTAGAATTGATAAATAAATCTAAAAGCACATTTCTGAGATCATCAATATATTAGGCATATCAATATATGGCCAACAATGCAACTGTTTTTAAAATATAACTTCATAAGGCTCTGGCTGTTCTGTTTACTTCTCTATACCTTTAGTGCTTAAAAATAAAATATAGCTGGATATAATACCAGAATACCACACACACACACATACGCACACACACTGAATCAGTTGGACTTCATTTGTGCATCAAACGACACTCAAGAGAGTGAAAAGACAATACATAGAACCAAAGACAATATTTGCAAAGCATATAATTTACAAGGGATTAATATCCAGAATACTTCATCAATTTCTACAACTCAACAATAGCGATCACAGAAATTTGGCAATTAAAAAATAATTCAATGACTTGTAAAGACATTTCTCCACAGAAGATATACAAATGGTCAATAAGCCCATGGAAACATGCTGAACAACTCTAGTCTCAACAACTCTCAACTATGGAAATGCAAATAAAAACTATAGTGAGATACCACTTCATACCCATTAGATAGCTACTATAAAAAATAAAGGTAAATGTTTGCTAAGATATGGAGAAATTGGAACCCTTGTTCAGGCTGGTGAAAAAGAAAAGTACAGCTGACAAGGCAAAAGGTAGGGTGGTTCTTCAAAAATTTAAAAATAGAATTATCATACGTTCTAGCAATTCCACTTCTGAGTATGTATCCAAAGGGATTGAAAGCAGGAACTAGAACAGATACTTATATGCCAATATTCATTTCAGCATTATTCACAATAGCTAAAGGTGAAAACAACCCAAGTCCATAAACAAATTAATAGATAAAGAAAATTTGGTATAATACATACAATGGAAATTTATTTGGCCATTTCAAAGAATGAAGTTCTGATACATGCTGTAACATTCATGAATCTTGAAGAAGTTATACTAAGTGAAATAAGCCAGACACAAAAGAACAAATATTATATGATTTCACTTACATGAAGTAACTGGAAAAGGCAAGTTCATAGAGACAGAAAGTGGATTAGAGGTTACCAGAATGTGGGAGTGAGAAAATAGGGAGTTATTGCTTAATGATTACTGCATTTGTTTGAGTTAATTTAAAAAATGGAAATTGATAGTGCTGATGGTTGCACAACATTGTGAATGTATTTATGTCACTGAATTTTATACTTAAAAATGGTTAAATGGTTAATTTTATATTACATATAGTTTACAGCAATAAAAAATACCCAAAAAAGTTCACAACACATTGTAGATGCTTAATAGATACACTTTAATTAATTAAAGGGAGACTAATAGCCATCAAATTGATGGTAGAATAACAGAAGGTCCTTGATAAAGTGATTTTAACAATGAGTTGGCAAACGCTGAAACTACCTACCTCTATACATCCATAAAGTCAGTTAATGTAATTCTGTCATTGTTGAAGACACTTCATTTTCCATTTTCTACTCATAGCCAAAGTCATAATTACCAACAGTTAACTACATTAAAAAAAGTTCCAAGAGCCTACATATGGCTAAAATACTGTAACCAAAATAAATTTAACTAAATTGGAAAATATTTGCCTCAACAATGTTAGGTATATATAATATTTTAAAATTTAAAGAAGGAATTTAATTTGTTAAGAATAATTTTCATTATACTAGATAAATGAGAAATGTGATATTGACTGATAATTTCAGGAAGAACAAAACATATTATTCATTTAACATGAAATATTCTGTATTTCCATGTTAAAAATCCAACTAAAATATTAATAAGATGTAATCTTTAGCTTATCAAAATGACTAAGCATTTTAAAAGAGTAATCATTAATGTTAAAGAGTGTTTTTGTGATAGTCACTCACCTATACATTACCTTTTAGGATATCAATTAGTACAACCTTTCTGGAAAATGATTTGGTTTAATAAATGTGTTAATTTATTAACAAATTATCAAATGTGTTAATGGAAGTCCCTATCCTTTATATTCACTAAAATTAGGTTCAATTGCATATAAAATAATTAAATAAACAAACAAAACAAAAATACTGACTTACAAGAGGTAGAAATTAAAAATTTTAAAGCAAAACCTAGAACAAACAGACAAAAATATAGTCCAAGGTGATTATATTTCCTATGTTTATCAAGAACCTGATTTCTTCTACTTTTCTGCCATCTTTTGCCTGTTGCCTCATTATATGCAATGGTTAAAAGCTAATATTGTCATGTACGTATTCAACAAGAGGGAAGAAAGAAGGGCCAGAGGAAGTATATATTACAATCATGAACATACTTTCTACTGTGCCAGCAAACTTCAAAAGTAATTAAGGTATCCAGAGGATCACATAAAAACCATGTATTCTGTACTAAAGAATGGGTAATATTGTATTAGAGCAGACGATCAGCACCCTTTGATTTCAAAATTTTAACATCTAGGAATATAGTCTATAAAAATCATTTCTTGCTAGATTTTCAATCTATAAGGGGAGTTGCTATGGGTGTCTTGTGCCATACATTATGTTGATACTCTAACATGATATCTGGAACATGGAAAACACTAGGTTTACCAGAATACTAGATAATGAGCTTTCACAAAAAGTAAATGTTTCATTGCAATGGAATAATCAAACACTGGAACCTCTTATAACAGGATGTGAAGCAACAAATAAAGATACGTATTCAAAATTTCTGGTAAAATGAGAAAATATTCGACACATTATGTTAATTGAAAAAATATGATACAAACAATATTTCACAATGAGGTATTTTTATACACAGTTACATACACCACTTTGTATGTAGGCATTTACACATTTTAAATTGAAGAATCTCAATTATTCAGTAAATATTTCAATTTCAAGAAGCTCATTCAGACAATGGAGATTCCTTCGGTGACACATGAGTTTATTTTCTCTCTGACCCACATACATTGAATCCTCATGAAGTATTTCTACACAAACACTGCTGCTACTCTAGGGTGTAGCAATCCCTGGAAAACCTGAAGGACTATATCTAGCTTACATTCTAAGAGCATAGGTGAAATACATATTTCCACATTTCAATTGAGAACTTGAAGGGATGGTCCCTGCACTCTTTTTGCCCGTCTTTGGCTACTATGAATTTTCTAGAATGCTTTAGTAGCAACAGGGTAGATAAGTAATTCAATAGCTGAAGAATAAAATCTCTAATTTCCTACTCTTTTCAGCTTTAGTGTTGCAGTCCTGTTTAGATCTCCCAGAAAGGAAATCACTAGTTTTTTTTTTTTTTTTTTGAGACAGAGTCTCACTATGTTGCCTGGGCTAGAGTGCCGTGCGTCATCTTAGCTCACAGCAACCTCAAACTCCTGGGCTCAAGCGATCCTCCTGCCTCAGCCTCCTGAGTAGCTGGGACTACAGGCATGCGCCACCATGCCCGGCTAGTTTTTTTCTATATATTTTTAGTTGTCTGATTAATTTCTTTCTATTTTTAGTAGAGACGGGGTCTCACTCTTGCTCAGGCTGGTTTCGAACTCCTGAGCTCAAACAATCCGCCCGCCTCAGCCTCCCAGAGAGCTAGGATTACAGGCGTGAGCCACCGTGCCCGGCCGGAAATCACTAGTTTTGTGACTATTTCCAAATATATGTTGTTATTGATTTAGAAATAATTGAAGATACTTCTTCAATATAAGTAAAATTCACAAACACACACACACACACATACACATGCATATTACCTATGAAAGTTGGACCATGAGCCAAAGGCATCACTTTCTCTTATGTAGATTTATGTGCCCTCAGTATAAACACAACATGAAGATGATAATGAGAATCATTCAGCTCAGATTGTTTTACTAGATTCTTTTCCTCTTTCTTTAATCTTTCTCTTTTCAATGTTCACTGACACATTTTCTTGATTTGTCATCAAAATTAATGAGAATAGTCCCTTGAATGATCAGATAATTTGCAGTCTATTCCTCTGGATTACAATTAACATTACTGGTGGATATTTTTTTCTTAAATTCAGGCTATCTTTTAAGATCATGATAAATTAACTGTAATGGAGTAAAAGCACACATAGGAAATTTTTTATAAACTGTCAAAATATGCAAATATACACCATCCTAACCAAGACAATGCTAAATAGAGTATGATAAAATGAGTTTAGAAATTCAAAAATAGAGCATAGAATGAACACTTTTCTTTCAAGGGAAAAAGTATAAAATTATATGGCAGTCAGTTCAATGCAGTCAGGTAGTACCTGACACCTGAAAACCCACACAGATTTTGTTCAAAAGAAGAAATAAAAAATTCAAGAGAAAAAGTGACATGATACTCTATAACTATCCATTGAGAGAAGTACTCTAGATAGAGAAAAGATTGGTAAAATACGACACTACGGCCTAATGACAAAACTGTTTTGGTTATCATCAGGAATAGTGTAGATCTTAAAGAAAATATAATCATTATATCACATACTCATTATGACTTGTCTTACGAGATTTTCCATACAAATCTGACTTATTATTGAACTTCAAAAGAGGAAGAGGAAGAAGGCAATATTATGGTAAAGACTAGTTAGAATAATGAATCATAAGGAAATTCTAGAAACAGAATATTTCTCTATAACATATTTTGGAATACAGTTTGAAAGCATTATTCAAGAATGGGAAATGGGACGATAGATATTTTCAAAGAATCAACTTGAACTTCATTGAGGAAACAGAAATAGAAAAGGTGGTAAAATAGTTTTGGATATTGTTAAGTCCTTTGGAGATGTGCTTGTGGGAATAGATGTTACTTAGAAACTTTAAAAATATCTAGCTAGGCAATATGTACAAAAAATCCAAGAAAGCCTCTGGAAGGTATAGTGTGAGGATTTCATCATTTGCCTGTTCAGGACATATTTATTTTACTAGCACTAATGCAATTTCCAGGGTTATAGATTTTAAAGTCTGGAAGTCTTATTGTACAGGATATATCCTGTCAATCAAAACCTACAAATCTATGTACAGCATCATAGTGAAACTCAGAGATTGTAAGTTGATAATGATATCCCTGATAAAGATGGTAGGACTGAACAAGAAGATAGTTTTGTGGGAGCAAGCATATCAGCAAATGAGATCACATAATAGTGGAGACAGTGTTTTGTGAGGTGAATATTCCAAGAACAAATCAGCTAAGTCAGATATCTCCTAAGCAAGTTTCCTGAGGGAAACAAAACTTACTCAATGCTAATTAATACTTTAAATATTGCAAATAAAAGTTGTGCGGATACAGGCTACTAGAAAAGGGGCTTATGTGTCTTTGTTCATTTGTGTGTGTATGTTTTTTTTTTTTTTTGGTTTAAATAGGTCATGGAAACCTGTTAGAGGAAGAGTCGGCTGTTTTAGAGTTTGTGTTAAGTCAAAATTTGGAGAAACCGTTCTCTGATTCTCTTGGTTTTTATGCCATAGATCATTGGGTTTGCCATGGGTGGAACAAGGACATATATGTTAGCCACAAAGATGTGAATGTGAGGAGCCACATTGTGTCCAAACCTGTGAGTAAGGAAGGAGAAAAAGGCTGGAGTATAGGCCACTAAGATCACACACACGTGGGATCCACAGGTGCCCAAGGTCTTGACCCGAGCAGCCTTGGATGGAAGGTGGAAGACAGTATAAAGGATGACAACATAGGAGCATATGATTAGTATGAAATCCAAACCCCCAGTGAGGAAGGCAGCTGTTAGGCTGTATATCCTGCAGATCCTGGTCTCTGCACATGCAAGCTTGATCAGAGCCATAAATTCACAGTAAGTGTGAGGGATGATGTTAGTTTTGCAGTAGGGAAGCCACCGAAGCATGAATGGCTGAGGACTAAAAAGCAAAGCCCCACGGAAAACAATCGCTAGCGCCAAGTTCTTGATGACTCTGTGTGTCAGGATATTGGAATGTCTCAGAGGATTGCAGATTGCCACATAGCGGTCAAAGGCCATGGCCAAGATGAACCCTGAGGCCATGCTGCATAGTGAGTGAATGAGAAACACTTGTATGAGGCAGGCTTCAAAATAGATCTTCCTGCCCTGGAACCAAAAAATGCTGAGGATTTTAGGCATAGCAGTGGTAGAGATGATCAAGTCAGCCATAGAGAGCATGCAGAGGAAGAAGTACATGGGCTCATGTAGGTTGGGATCTGTTCTGATAATAAACAGAATAGAGAAATTTCCCAGGAGAGCACTCAGGTAAACCAAGCAGAAGGGTATTGATATCCAGGTGTGGATGGCTTCCATTCCTGGAATGCCAAAGAGAAGAAAGGTGCTGGGATGAAAATTGGTATTATTTGACAATGACATGATGAAAACTAGTGGTCGTGTTCAGCTGTGGAATGGCGTAGATTTTTCATACGCTTCTGTCCATTCATATACTGATGTCTGTACTAATTAGTGTAAAATACTTGACAATGGTTTTTACCATAAGGAAAAATAGTAGATAGAGCTCAAGCTCTAACTTTAGATATTAACATTTCAATAGAGGAAAAACTTGTGCATACTGATATTAAAGTCTCATGTGATTATTTCAGTAAACATTATATGCACAAACAGTTCATATGACCCAATAGATGGAGAATTTATTCTATCTGTATCAGTCAAAGGATCATAGATAAGTTATTTAATCTTGGTTCTGAAGCATTCTGGACCTTCAAAATAAAGAGAAAAGTATAAATTTTTAAAAATTCTCAATCAGAAGGCATCAGTGGCTCACTGAGAAAATAAAATAATTGCTTTTACATTACCTCACACACTTATCATTTTTTATGTGTGGTGGGAACACTTAAAATCTGCTCTTAGCAATTTTCAAGAATATGATACATTGTTATGAACTATAACCACCACATTATACAGTAGCTCTGTTTAATGTATTCAAGATTCTGTATCCTTTGATACAACATATCCTTTGAGCAACATATCCTCAGCTCCTGGTAACCAACATTTTAATCTCTACTTCTGTGAGTTCAACATTTTTAGATTCCCCTTATAAGTGAGATCATGTGACATTTGTCTTCCTTTTCCTTATGACTGCCTCCTTGTGTTATAAAACACATAGGTGGGGCCAACATGACACATTGTTAATTATAAAAAGAAAGTCCCTATGTATCAACCATATGCTGACTACTTAAAAAAGGTTCCTTATATATATATCGACATAGTGAGAAGTGTGAAACCTTATGAACCAATCTGTTAGGAGAGATTTGGTATTGCACATCAGGCTTTTATAACAACAATGCTTGTTAGTTTCAAACAATTCAAATTGATAACAAGTAAGAATCATTTTCCTCATCAAAAGATGTAATACTTTAGTGGTGTCTCACAAATAATTAATACATTTTATTTTCATTTTCCTTCAGTTGAAATTACTGTCTAATATTCTATTTGATTTCTTTGATCCATAGATATTTACAATTGTGTTATATAATTTTCAAATATCCAGAGAATTTTCAAAAGAAATTGCTATTTCATTTGAACTATCATAGCAGAACCCTAACCTCAAATGTATCATCCTTACTTAGGATTCATTTGTCCATAATTATTTCTAAAATATATTCAAATGGCAATGAGATTGTAGAATGAACAAAACCAAAGATTATTTCCTAAATTCTACTTGGATGTTTATTTTTCCACAATTGGCATGTTTCGATGTAATTTGAATTGCAAATGATTTAAACTCCTTTTCCAAAAGAACAAGAGCTATAAAAGTAACAGCAAAAGTTTCTAAACGAGGTTACTACTTGCATCTGTCTCTTCAAACTAATCAAAAAATCTAGAGCCATTCTTACAGCAGGTAACTATTTTTGAACCTGGTGATAATCATCTTCTCTCACTTAATATCCCATTTCAGCTCAAAACAGATCCACTTTCCTCCATCTCTTCCAGCCAACGAAAAGTTTAGACTATAATGTTCCAAAGTTTACAGTAGACATTAGAAAATTCGCACTATATAGCTAAGTTCTGCCATGCTCTGAAGTTCCAGCATTAACTTTGAGGATAGTTTCTAAACCAGATATGCAAAACAACAATGGTGGCACAATGAACTCTTTGAGAGATATTAATCCAAATAAGAAAAACCAGTTGTGAAGAGAAATTAGAGAGCTTTCAAAAATAAGAACTACAGATTCTATTACTAATATTCTAGTATGACCAAAGAAGTGACTGAACAGAAAAGTCCACATTCTTCAAGTGTTATACAAAAGATTTATAACTTCTAAGAGCTGTGGTCCTCAACACCTGATCAAGCTATAGGTCAAAGAATTTAAAAGAGGTAATGGTCCTAAAGCCTACAGGTTGACATAGGAGGAGAAATAAACTTATCACTTAGTTTTGGAGTTGGCAACCACTTGGCAACCACAGATTTTTCTCATTTAAAAATGAATAAAAGAAAAGATAAAGAAAATTTAATATTATTTTGTAATGATACTGGGAATTGGCTTAATATATACAGTTCAAGATTTCTTTTGGATGGTGGCTTTACTGAAGCAAATAAAACAAAAGCTTAGATATTAGTACATAAACTGTAATAAAGCACACCCATTATTTTGCAGTGATATTTGTTCTTCAGAACAAGAATTCATTTAAAGAGTAAATGAAGATTAAAATTATACTCCCCGACAAATATATAAAATAGGACAATATATGATACCTGCATGACATAATTTCAATCATGAGCTTTCTAATAAAGGTATAGACTACATTGTTTTCTATTATGTAAAAAGGAAACTAAAAAAACTTTTAATTAAGAAATTAAAAAACAATAATTTCTAGAAAAGGAGGAATAATAATGAAGACATGAAAACAACAACAACAGTAGCATTGAGGACAACAGTAAAAAAATTAAAACAAAAGAAAAAAAACATGCATTTGAAAGAGGACCAAACCTGACACAATTCTAGCAGGATTGAGAAAAACTATAGAGATAAATTAAGCAAATTTAGGAATGCAAATTAACTAACAATATATTTACTTATGAAATGTCACATGCATTTCACATTAGGAAATTACTTGGCCTGTATGGTAGGCCCATAATCTCTCCAGCCAAGAGAACATTCTTTGGTATAAAGATTTTCTTTCCACATTCACCAACCCTTGGAGTCATCTATTTTTGGTCTTCATTTTTTTCTGGAGACTTCATGACTAAGGTATAATTAGAAATTCAAATGGCATTAGAGCTTTTTTGCAGTAGGGTATAATAAAGTAAAGGAGTCCAACACCCAGGACCTATTGAGATACATTCATTTAGTCTATTTCCCCAAAAGCCACACAGACACAATATTTGCGTGGAATTTCTTTCTATTTGCCCCATTGCTGCTATAGAAATTGTCTCCTCTGGGTAGAAGAAAGGCCTCCTGCCTATCACCTCAACAACAATGATATATGCTTCAGAGATGACCTATGCATGTAGCCTTCCTGGGCATGCAGAATTGGAAACAGGAATAAACTCACACATTCTCCCCTCTTTCCAGGTGCTTCTCTCTTCATCACAGCCTTGATGAATTTCAGCTCCTGATGAATACCCTATATAGCTTGGCTTAACCCTTGAGTGTTTCATGCATACTAAATGCTGTTGTGTGTACTTTGCCCTAGGGTCTGACCAAAATGGGAGTTAAGGAACTCTTGCTTTTATGTCTTTTTCCCCCCCCACTGGCAATAGTTTTCCTTGGAACCCCTCAAATGGATGGCATGCGTTTCCTAAAGGCAGGATCAGACAGGAAAACTATAAGGATTCTGGGGAAAATGAAAATCTTAAGAAAAGTAATAGTTGTTGGTTCAGGAAACATGACTGATGATTCAGACACTGAATTGATAGAAATGAGGAAACGGCATCTTTTAAATTTGAAAAAGTTCCTTTATAGCAGATGCTAATTGTCATCTTCTGACCTCTGATGACTCTAGAAGTCTCATTTTATTTCTGCAATGTTATTCTATTTTATGATTTCTTTGGCCTTGGTGAAGTTCCCAGGGCATCTGGCTCTATCTTTTTTTATGATAAAGGGAGATATTGAGATGATTGTATCATATTTGACCCTACCTATCTGTATCACCAGAAGCACCAGCTCTGTCTTTATTATAACTTATTGTTTTTTCAGCTAACATCAACTATATTAATAGTTCTAGAATCACAGCCTCTTGGGGCCAAGAAAATGACCCAGGTGTGTATGGATTCCTGATGGAGCCCAACATTGCCAGAGAAGAGACTTTTAGTAAAAGACATTATTGGGTCCTCAGAGTTATCCTCCCACAAAGGGAGGGAAATAGAGAATTTCTTCAACCAAATCTGTCACAATATAAAACTCTTTTCATTTCAAATATACTGATTGGTCAAATATATTTAGTTCATAAATATGCTGATTACACTATTTTTTTAAAATTTATGATCAAATTGGCTTTGCATAATTTTTAACTTGGTTGAGTATGCAAAATTAATATTACTTGTGAAAATGTAATGCAATAAATACTTTTCTCCTAATGCTGTATTTTTATAATTGTATATTCAAATTTCATAAAATATAATAGTAATTTTATATTCCATAATTTATTTAATCCTTCTCCTGTTCCCAGATATATGTGTTATTTTCATTTTTCTATTAGAAAAAAAACATTGAAGATCAATTATTTTTGAAAATATGATAAAAACATAATTGATATAAAGGGAAAAAACTACTCCTCTGAATATTATCCTACAAATAGATTTTATGATCACTTACTGCACAACCATGTAATGGAATATTTTAAGCACCCCTGCATTTATTTATTTATTTAATAAACACATAAATTGACTCTTCTGTGTACTAGTTAATAGGTAATAGTCTAGTGACTGGGAATATAATAAACAAAGAAGACAATGTCTCTGATATTAGGAATATTTCTTATAGTTGGAGAAATCAAAATAAAAACATAAAACAAAACATTTTAGTAAATAAAAATGCACTTTGATGGAATGTGATAGGTCGATGTGATGGAGACTGACTAGATGTAGGAAGGACTTAGAAAGGATGGTCAGGAAAGGTCTCTGTGAGGATATGGTATTTAACTGCGGACCTGAACAATAAGAATTGATTGGCTATTCAGAGAACTTAACAAGAGTGTTTGAAGAAAAAAATGTCAGAAATATTATTACAAAATCACTGGGAGAAAATCTTTGATAAGTATTGAGAAAGAGAAAAAGGGTGGGATAGTTGGAGCATGGTAATCAAAGGGAGAGACTGGAATCTGAGAAAGGCACAGTCCAGGTCAGCTAGGACATTGTAGACCAAGGCAAAAAAGCCAAAATTCAATCTAAGCACAATAGGAAAACATTATTTTCAACAACTTGTAATTTGATTTCCTCTGTAGAAAATTGATGTAGAATGTCAAAATTGAAAATGAAGATGAATCTAAGACTATTTTTAATGACAAGGTTATGATTAGGTCAGGCTTGCTAAGATTTAAGTAAAGGAACATAAATCAATTTTGCATATATTTTTGTAGTTAAATTTGGTAAAATGATTATAAATTCTCAAAAAGAATCAAGGACGAATATAGTACTAAGTTTGGAGTGAGAGTAAATAGATGATTGGCTATTGGACTATGACAGAGGCAAATTAATACTGGTTTGGATTCAGACGAATGGTTGCAGAGATCAAATGAATTATGAGATATGAATCTTATTAACAGTAGAATCAAAAAAACTTTGCACCTCTTGCATACTCCTGGATAGAGCTGGAACGCATTCTACTAAGTGAGGTATCCCAAGAATGGAAAGACAAACACCACATGTACTCACCATAGAATTGGTATTA
>NW_012147897.1:272163-289199 GCF_000956105.1 Propithecus coquereli | reverse complement strand
TGCTTAAAACAAAACAAAACAAAAAAAAGTACTTTGCTGTTAGACTGAATGTAGAGGATGAGAAAAAAGAGGGAATCAGTGAAGGTAGTTTGTTTCGTCTACTTCCTTATACAGTTTTCCAGTTTCTCTGTTTTACCAGCACCTCTTATTTCTCTTCTAGCTTTATCTTATGCATATTTACAGGGTTTTCTTCAATGGACACATCTATTTCTATGGCTACAAATAGAATCTATATGCTGGCAATTTCTAAGTTCATATCTTCACTGATGCCCTATATGCTGAAATATATAACTTCTCCATAAATACAACAACTTGGCATCTCCCTCTGGGTATCTCTTAATAGTACAAATCTCAAATTTAATACTTCTAAAGCAGAATTCTTGAACTCCAATCTCTACAATCTTGTTCTCTCTCTAGACTTTGCATTTCAGTAAGCTGCATGAAAAATATGTCTATTTGCATAAGACAAAAATATAGGATCCGGGCCTGTTGGAAGGTAATCCGAAGAGATTTTTGATAGATAAACTCCACTTTTAATATTTTTGAAAAATAATGAAGCCATTTGTATTTAAAAAATTCTAGGAGATGTAGTTCAAAGAAGATTAAAAAAACAATATTGTGTTCATATATAATCTTTTCAACACCTATTTCATGTTGATAGGGACCCCCGTAATATGCTGAAATAAAAATTTTAAAAAAATAGCAGCCATATTTTTAATATGTTAAAAATAATGGAAGACATTCATTCATTTATTAATATTTCTTAGAAATAAAACACATGCATCAGGATCTGGCTTGACAGCACTGTAGTATAAAGTTGAATAAGTCATATTCTTTACATAGAGAAATATCACAATCTACAGAGGGGATCCAAACTGGAAACATAAATATACTGCAATATATTAAGTGTCCTAACAAGGGTCCCAAAGAGTGTCCTGCCGTTCAGAGGATTGGACTATTAATTCTATCTGAGGTTGTATGTGTATATATATGTGTGTGTGTGTGTGTGTGTGTGCATATGCACTCACACACACACACACACACATATAGTCAATTCTAGTTATTTGCAGTAGTTACATTCTATAAAGTCACCATTAACACTGAATTACCAAATATGGAACCATTGCTCCTGTGAGCCCTTGTTGACAACATTTTTGTTAATTGATTAATATATAACCTTTTTTAATGTGTGTTTCTGCTTGAATACATTTTCTAAAATATATGGTTCTTAAAGATAATTTTTTTGCATGGTCTTTGAATGATTTAAAGCTTGGGACTTTGGAGGCCATTTGTATCTTACAGTTTCATTTGCCAAAGTCCTTGTACAATAAGCCAGTCTCAATAGCTTTGAAAACCTTATCTCCCACATAATTCTTTTCCTATATGACACTTAGGAGACATTAAAAAATTCTTTCAAAGTGTCTTAATGTCCAGAACTTGTCTCAGCTTCAAGGGTGACATTTTTCATGCCTTTTTGTCATTTGAAACATGAATACCAGCCAGCATTAGCCAGGGAGGGGTTGACATTTTCCTGACCCTCTTTTGCACATATAACTCAGCTAACCGCCAGAGATGGAGTCAAGATTTCCTTGATTTTTTTCCCACTTTAACCTCCCTTAGGCATTCTCCATTCCTGTGGAAATTCCCTCTACCTTAACCTGAGCAACCTACATCCCTTAGTCCCACAGGTCCCTACTACTCCTTATGTAGCATAAGTGGCTACAGTTCCCTCAGGCTTCCAAATCCTCTGTATAATCATGACAAATGAGAAGTTCCTTTCATCACAAGTATGTAAACTGGCAACCTTCTAGATTTCTCAGGCAGCACTATCTCCAACATGAGCATTCTAACCGGGAGTAAGGAGCAAAGCAGTAAGTTACTGAAGTGATGGATAAACAGAGGTGGCCTATACCCTGAGTAAGTCTGATGCAGAAGAGGGCAAAACTAGGAGAGAAAGCAAGTTAGTTTGTAAAAGGTAAGGGAGGAAGAAAAAGTGAGCCAAAGGAAAGAGACTGACTTTAGGTAGTTGAACATAGGAGATTTGAGTGAGGAGAAAAAAAGAGTAAATTTTGTAGGTAAAAAATGTATGATCTGATACAGTAACATGGGATGAGAAGTGCTTGGCTATTTTAGGCAAGTGTAAAAAAGTATTTGAATAGAGGAGTGAGAAAAAGGCTTGGACTGTTATAAAAAGAAGAAAAGACTGCTTATAGTTTGGTAGACAAAGGTGTCAAGATGATATTTTGAGATCAGAAATAGTAAAGCTGTCAGAGAGCCGCCTAACTTGCCCCCTAAATCTAGGGGATTTAAGGCAGAGAGCACAAAGGTGAGGAAGGAGGGAAGATAATGGGGGTAAAAAAATGATATATACTTCCACCTCCCTTTTTCATGCATGTGGAAAAGGATCTCATAAGTAATGACAACGACTTCCTTTTTGTTCTGAGGGCAAAAGGAAGCAATTAACACATTTTGAGCACAGGCACAGACATGGTTTGACTTACCCATTTTTAAGAATTCACTACCTTCTATAAGGCACATTAATTTGAGGAAAATGGCACAAGAATAGAAAGAATGAAATGAGTTGAGGCTAATAAAATATTGAAGAAGAGAAATTGTGACAGTGGTAAAGAGTAAAAGTGAATACATTGAACACAGAAACAAGTGGACTTGTGGATGGATTATACAGGGGTAAAAGGATTTGAATAGTTGAGGACAATGCCTAGTTTTTAACATTTCAACTGTATAGCGTGAGCTACATTTACCAAGATGAAAACATTGAGGTAGTTTTCAAGAATTCTTTCTTGGCCATATGATGTTTGTTGTGCTTTTTAGATATACAAGCAGAAATATCCAGTAGGCTTCTAGGTGTACGGTTTTGCATATCTTTAGAGAAGTCAAGGATGGAGATGTACAGTGGTGTTGTCAATGTACAGATAGTTTTTGAAGCCACATTACTGAATACCGTCTCTTGGGGAAAGAGTGTAGTTACGTAAGAGAAATAAAACCAGAGGTAAGATCTCAGGTACTCATGAAAATACTTAGAAATCTGGCTGTGGAATAGGATGCGACAAACAGAAAAAAATAGATAAATAAAAGATCATCTAGTAAGATGTTAAGAATAAATAAAAGCAAGTGTGGTTTCAAAATATATACATGGAGAAAAGCATTTTTAAATGAGAGAGTTGTCAACAGTGTCACATACTGCTAAGAGTTTTGCTAGGACAAGTACAGGGGCATTTGCTTAAGTTTGGTGACTAGAGATCAGCGATTTACTTGACTACAACTGTTTGAGCTTTAGCAGTGGGTCATATAGGAACCTCGATTGAAGAGAGATGAGATGAGGTGAAGAAAAGACAGATTGCATATCCCATTGTGTTCTCACAGTCTTTTTCACATATCTTTGGATAATTCCAATTGATCTGTAACCCTTGAGGGATGATATTATTCATTTACCTACTTTCTGTGCTTATTATTAGAAGTATGTGCACATTTCCCATTTCAAGATCCAGGCTTTCAGTGCTTATCATAGGAAGTCTCACTTGTGTTTTACTGTTTTGTAAAGCCCTAGGCTAAGTGTCTGACTTGGAAGATTTCTGCTTCCCATTCTCCCTTTATTTGAGGCTCACTTCCTCTTTGCAGGAATATCTCAATCTGCCAATGTAATTGATAGCTGCCATAAAGTTAGAGGACCATCCCTATGAGTTAAATAAAATAACGAAATGCAGCTGGTTATCTTTCTTCTCCTCACTAATGCTTTGTGGGTCCCAACAAGGCAGCATTTCTGTTGCAGATATGCTCACAACTCTCCCCCTGACTTCTTTCTCTGCCTAGCAAAAAAAAATTGTTTTAGGACTTTCCTCCTTCATTTTTCTTCTAGGCTTTTTGCTCAAATACAAAAGAAAAGTGAGAAAACAGTAGATGTTTAGGCAAATCTTAGAACAATTAGCAAGAAAGGCCAAGGGTATTATTCAGGGAAGCCAGTCAAAACTTTATGGTCCAAGTGGGAGGGACCCCTAATGAATTACATTCACCACTCCAATTCCCAGGGTGTGACCAAGGACCATCACAGTACAGACCTGAGGCTAGTTCCTGAACATAGAGTTAAACTGTTTCAATGGAAGACACAGAAGCTTCAGAAGCAGGGGCTCAGACTCTAATCATAACTTTTTAGCTTGCTCAGTGACATTTCTAAACCTCAGAGTACTCATTTGTAACATGGCCTCTGTTGATCTCATACAGATATGCTATGGTTCAAATACAATAATAAATATACAAAGAATTTTCAGAAGTCTAAAAGTGTTCTTAGATATTCGAATATGATTACAACTCAAGAATAAAGTTAAGGAACTGCGTAATAGGGTCCATTTTACTTTAACTAGGTAGACACCTCCATTAAGAGCCAAGCAATTCTCATGAAAGAATTATTGAGTCATGAGGCATAAGGCATAGGTTGTTAAATGGCAGGGGCTTTAGTAACAGACCAAAGGAGCTACATGGCTGTGAGATAGAAAAAAAAAAGTCACTGTAAAATAATAGGTAAGAAAACAATGATGTTGTTAAGTGACTGAAGGAATTGATTTTGTTGTTTGTTTTAACAACAAACATTGTTGTGACATTAGGGACTGTATACGATGGTCATATTATGGCTGTAGCTTCAATCACTGACTAAGCTATTCATGTGGCTGCAGCAGCCTGCGAGGCAAGACAATCACTATTCTGGGAAATCTCCATCTCCATGAGCAGAGACCTGAAATTGAAATGTATTAAAGCTATCATTGTAGTTACGTGGCCTTGGGCAAACCATTTAAGCCTCAGGCTATTTATCTATAGCATGCCCTTCTATTGATTTCATAGAGATATTTTATGGTACACATATGGTAATTAAACGTTGCTTATTAAAATTGCGAATGGACTGTGGTAAACATTTCCATACATTATTTAATTTAATTATCTGTACAATATTATGAGATAGGGCTTATTTTCTTTGCAAATGAAATACTAAAACTTAATGAACAAGAGCAAGAACAAGACAAGCAAGAGAATGGGACCAGAGTGCTGCAATTCTAATAGGCCACTGGATCACAATCTGGGGATGGGGTAACTTCACTCTAATACCCTAGAAATGATGGGTGTGTGATTCCTGATATTTTTCTAGCATCTGTCAGAGATAGTCCTAAGCCATGTCGGAAGATGGGAGCATTAGAAAAGCAGTCATTAGTTCCAGTGGCAACAAAAGGGAGGCTGCAGGATTAACAAGGTTCATATGGCTCATAAATCACTTATATCCATGAAACAAATATTAACAACTCGCTAAGTAAAACTCTGGGCTTATTGCAGTGTTGGAAGACATAAATGAACCTTGGTGGAGAATATGAAAGAGCATCTAAACCCCAAATACCCAAGAATGAGTAATGAGGTAAATGCTATTGATAATTATCCTTGGATCCTTGTGAATCACTGGTTCCCATTTAAATGAGTTTCAAAGTGATTTATCTACCTCTTTAATTGGTAACAACATTCACTTTATACACAGTGTTTTGAAGTATCCAGTTATTTTTTATGATGTTATTTCTAAAATGTTTCCACTATGTTTTCTTGTCAGAGAACTATAAATGCCTAACATAAAAGAATCAAGGTTTTAGAAAATATTCTTACTTAGCATTATATACAACATTTTGTGGCAAATAAATGATAAATACAAAAGTAAATAAAAACAACCCAACCTATCAAATAGTAGTAGAAAACATACAGGGACATATTATTAACTTAGGGGAAGGAAGAACACCCTGGGAATGACTCAAAATCCAAAATCAATAGGGTATAATATTGACAGATGACTACATAATAATTATAAACTGTTTTAAGGATTCAATAAATGGTATATTTAAAGGAAGTGATGATTTGGGATAAACTTTTCAAATACTTGATAAAACTTCATTTTCCAAACTATCTACAGAGTGTCCCTGCATAGCAATGAGTTAAGAAAAAAATCTAGTAGAGAACATGAGTTGCTATCTTCTGTGTGCTGTGTGTTATTCTTCCTTCTAGGAGTTCACATTTTTATAGTGAAAAATGGTTACTTGGGACAGCTCTGTGGCAGATGCTAATTCCAGCACTGGACAGTTTGCTTCATTCTACCTTGCTGGAATTCCCGGCTACAAGAATGTTCATCACTTTATCTCCATCCCCTTTTGCCTTCTCTACCTGATAGGAATAGTGGGCAACTGCTTAATCCTTCACATCATCCACATGAACGAGAGTCTCCACGAGCCCATGTACTACTTCCTGGCCATGCTGTCTCTCACTGACATGGGCATGTCCATCTCCACCCTTCCCACAGCACTGAACGTCTTCTGGTTTGACGCTAGGGAGATTGGGGTGAATGCTTGTGTAGTCCAGATGTATTTTATTCACACATTTTCTTTGATGGAGTCAGCTGTGCTCCTTGCCATGGCCTTTGACCAGTATGTTGCTATATGTGATCCTTTAAGATATTCCAGCAAGCTTACCCCACAACGCATTATCTACATAGGGGTCTTTATTGTCATCAGATGCTCCATTGTCCTTCCTGTTGTTCTTGTTCGTATTCCCACATTTTCCTTCTGTCACTCCCATGTTCTCTCCCACTCTTACTGTTTGCATCAAGATGTCATCCAGTTGGCCTGTTCTGATATCTCTTTAAACATTTTGTATGGCTTGTTTGTTGTAGTATTTTATTGGGGTATAGATTCTCTTGGAATACTTATATCTTATGCTTTTATCCTCCACTCTGTGCTAGGCATTGCCTCACAGCAAGGAAAGCTCAAAGCTCTCAATACATGTGCTTCCCACATTTGTGCTGTGCTCATTCTGTATGTGCCAATGATAGGGCTGTCCTTAGTGCATCGCTATGCAAAACACTCCTCCCCCATTTGTCACATAACCTTGGCCAATATTTACCTGTTAGTCCCACCAGTACTCAACGCAATTATTTATAGCGTCAAGACATAGCAGATTCACCAAAGATTCCTAAAGATATTATTACCCAAAAGGGTTGGTCTTACTCATACACAGAAGGCATGTGATTTCCTATTATTTTGATCTTCGATTCCACTGTCTCCATCCTGAAGATTTCCTGTTTAGCACTTCTTGGTCATGTTTGGTGTAAACCATTCCCTTCATAAACTCTACATCACTTCAAGAAAAGTATTAAAATTGTGTGTATCATTGCTTCCTACTTTTAAAGATTCTTAGAATCCTAATATCAGGAGATTTAGTAATAGGGAATTTATTTTTTATTTTTTATTTTTTTTGAGACAGAGTCTCACTCTTTTCCCCGGGCTACAGTGAGTGTCATGGCATCAGCCTAGCTCACAGCAACCTCAAACTCCTGGGCTCAAGTGATCCTTCTGCCTCAGCCTCCCGAGTAGCTGGGATCACAGGCATGCGCCACCATGCCCGGCTAATGTTTTTCTACATATTTTTAGTTGTCCGATTAATTTATTTCTATTTTTAGTAGACATGGGGTCTCGCTCTTGCTCAGGCTGGTTCCGAACTCCTGAGCTCAAACAATCCGCCCGCCTCAGCCTCCCAGAGTGCTAGGATTACAGACGTGAGCCACCACGCCCGGCCTGGGAATTTATTTTATTCAAATGATTTATGGAGCTACTTTTCCATTCAGGCTGGACAAGTAGTCCAATTTTGCATGTTAAAAAACAGCACTTAGAGATGTTAAGTAGCTGTGCAAAGGTAACAGAGATAATACACAGTAGAGTTGGCATTGGTACTGAATTTTCTTTTCATTGAGGCAAAGTAGACCTCATTCTCCAGATGTATTTTGAGCCAAATCATAGTCAAATAGATGTTTGAACCTAGAAATGAAATAAATAGGAAAAAAAAAAAAGCATTTCTTTGTTTCCTTTGCTTCTATTGAAATGAATGTCAGAAAAACTTGGGCAATGAATGCATGGGGTTTGTTTTCTCCAAAGGGGAACACCCACAAGACTAATCAAGAATTCACATCAAAGTGGCTGTATACCCATCATGAAGTGGGTAATAAAATATATCAAAATCTCTTGGTTAGCATACACTCCCTGCTCGGCAGAATGTTTAACATGCAAAACTTTAAACAAAAATGCAGTGAGAAAGATGTCCCCCAAATCGCCACCAACTGTAACTGTCCAACTCTGTGTCTCACTCAATTCCCAAGGAAATAAGAGGAAAATAAACCAAACAAATAAATTAATTTATAACACTCAAGCCTAAAGTGCACATTCTAATGGGAGAACAGAAATGAAGCTGAGGCAAGTAGGAAGATGGTTTAAGGAGAACCTAAACAAGTTATTTTATTTTATTTCTTTTGCAAATGACCCAAATAAAACTTGGTTAAGTAATAGAAAGTTGAAAAACATACACAGATTTTAAATAATATTAAAGGTAGAATAACCTGTAAAGAAAAAGGAATATAGAAAATAATGAAAAAAAGTTAAAACTATACAGAGCTATGGTTTAAAAAAAATCATTCAGGAAGTAAAATCCCAGGAAACATAATAGTAAAATAGACAACAAACTTTGCAAAACCAAATGAATTTAAAAGCGCAAAAACGCCATGAAAATATACTTTAAAGATGAAATAAGAGAACATGTTTTAGAGAAAAGAGGGCCAGTGAATGCTACAGAACAGCAAAAAGAATAATTAAACACATGGAAATAATTGGCACAATATAATAAATATTTCAAGAAACTAAAATAAGATGTAAAAGGAAGAGAGGGGAAATGTTAAAGAAAGTAAAACAATGAGGAAGATAATAATTCATATGTAAGATAGACCTACAGATTCATAATCTGAATAATGTGTATTCTTATAGTAGAGAACAGAACAAATAAAATAGAAATGATAAGAAACATTTTTCCAGAATGAAAAATGATTCTCACTTAGGCACATGTTGGGTGAAGTCATTAAAGACCACAAATAATGAAAGAATAATATAAATGTATAGGAACATTTTAAAGTCAACTAAAACAAAATATATTCAATCAAAGTTTCAGAATCTCAAAGTTCTTCACTAAAAGTTTGTATCGTATATTAATATAAGGATTTCTGAGGGGAAAACATGTGACCTAAATATACTCTGTATTCAGCATATTGAAGTTTTTGTGTATTGAATTATATAATATATGGGATATGTATAAGAATAATGGAAATGGTAGAGGAATAAACAAAACAAAAAACAAAACTGGGCATCAGTTTATAACTGCTGAACCCAGGGGATGGGCATGCGAGGATGTGTTATAATTCTCTCTTTCTCTCTCTGTTTATATATGTTATTTTCCATAATACGTGCTTAAAATAAATAGGTAATTAAAAATTAAAATTTCAACAATATTTGACCCTATAAAGAACCTAATTGTTTAATGAGTAGATTCTATGACATTTAAACAAATCTATGAAAAAGTCTTTTTATTATATGTCTAATGTATGACCACAAGCTCCATTTTCCTGTTTCCTTCTGGATGTCAAATGTATTATCTCCGCTGATAAGCCTGTCCCTCCCTCCCTCTCAGATGAAAAGACACATTTTTGAGTTCAATTTAGGATTTTTAAAAATAAACATACAAAGAAAGCTTACAGCTTTAATACATAAAGAAATTGATGTGGTGGTAATCAGCCTCTGGTTGATGAACACTCCTTCTCTTTTTTATAATGAAGTTAAGATTTATACATGACAAAGGCATTATTTTAAAAATTCTGATTAGGTGGTCTTATTTTCCAGTGGGGGTCATAATTACTTTGTTATTTCTTTCCACTGTATACCTGAGAAATATATATACCATGTAGCAAAGAAGTATAGTTGCATTGACTAATGATAACCCTTTAAGTTTGGCGTCCTTGATCATATTTTGATATGATTATATATTTATATGATATAAATTTATTTACATGATGTCAAAATGATTTAAATTAATATTAAAGTTATTAAAACACAAAGAGAATTCCGAGGACATACAGTGCCAGTGAGGGCAGTAAGGACAATTATTTTTCCGGTATTTTTAGAAAGGGAGGTATAAAAATGGAGATGAAAGGATTTTTCTAGGGATAAGGTATAAATAACCTCTCATTTTTATAGACTATCAGCAGATAAAAAATTTCTTTAACAATTAACTAAATTTTCTTTCTGAGAGCTATTACTTCTATTGAGGTAATCAATTCCTAAAAAAGCCAATTATCCATTGAATGTATTAACTATGATAGTGCCTGAAGATGAGTATGGTTAGACAAGTCTTTCTCTTTTTCTCTCTTTTTATCTTTCTCTCTTTCCTTCCTTCCTTCCCTTCTTCCTTCCTTTCTTCTTTCTGTCTTTCCTCCTCTCCTCTCCTTTCCTTTCCTTTTCTTTTTTCTCTTCTGTCTTTCCTTCCTTCCTTCCTTCTCTTTCTTTCTTTCATCTTTCTTTCTCTCTTTTTTTGCCAGTTCTAGTACTAAACAGGGCTGAAATTTCTGACATTTCAATTGGAACTTCTACTACTAATTAGAGATATTTTTTAAAAAATCATCATTTAGTAGTTTGTATGTCAAATCTGTTGTATGGCTCAATCAACCAATAGGTATTCAGGAATCAATATTGTTGACAAACATATATGAGGTTTTATTAATTGAGCAAAAGCTTCTATTTATAGTCAGATCAAATTTTCTAATCTGCTTCATCATGAAGAACTCTATGGGACAAAGAAAAAAGTACCATTCTGGAGAATCAGGAGATTTGAGTGATAACAATGACTTTATTGTTGTGTGTATGATTTTGTGAAAGGCAAGTCAAAAAACTGAGTCTCATTTTTTCAATATTATCATGTAGAAATGAACTTGAGTCACTTTCAGTTCATAGACTCTATGTCTCTCCCCTCCAGGGTTTAAGCCCTTAATAGATCCCTCTCATTGGCTATACAATATCTAGAATTCTTTACTGTCCTCTCATATTCCTGATGCAAATTAGCATCC
The DNA here is from genome assembly GCF_000956105.1 of Propithecus coquereli. Classification (NCBI taxonomy): domain Eukaryota; kingdom Metazoa; phylum Chordata; class Mammalia; order Primates; family Indriidae; genus Propithecus; species Propithecus coquereli. The sequence goes on along the minus strand of NW_012147897.1, from coordinate 278,227 downwards.
CATGTGGCATTGCATCATTTGTTCCAAACATTAAGGCAATAAATATTAGAATTTCCATAGCATTCTTTCCTTTATACTCCTAAACTGAAACATCTTGCTGCAACCTGGAAGTGGTGGAGAGAGAGAAAGGATCTTGGGAAGGGCCAGAACTGAAATGTTGGGACTGCCAGGGTTACAGTCACTTTCCTGCATTATCCTGGGGCCTCATATCTCTTAGGAATAGAAGAAGACTTATTAACTCTTCCTTCTTGCTCTGAGAATTAGAACAGTCACTCCTGGTAAGAGGAACTATTCTACCAAGTATGGGAGGTCTGGGAAAATCAAAAGTGGGAGGCAATAAGAACATACGGAAGGGAGCTTGAGAGGCCAAAGAGGGTGGGCAAATATCCAAAGTGTGAGAAGGAGGACTCAGGGACTTTTTCAGGAAGGGAGAGGTTCTCAGTTCAGCACAGGGAATCATTTTCACCAAAATATTTTTATTCCTCATCCTCATGCTCCTAGCATTCTAGTCAGACTCAAACTCCTCAGACAGATGGGGCTTACTTAAGATGCCCTTGACTTTTACGGCAGGCGATCTCTGTCCACAGACATGTTGTTTGCACAGGGTGAAGGACTATTTTCAGACATAACAGAGAAGGAATATCAGACTAAGATTGGGATTTCACTACATAACCTCAAGGTTCCTTCAAATCCCAAGTACCAGTGATTTTAAACTTGACTTTAATTATAGCTCAGAAGTCTGAAGCCCACTTTATAAGTCCTTTAGACTTTTAAGTTTATAAACTAATTCCACAAACTCCCTCCTTCTCTATGGAATTGTGGAATAGATCACATGGCCATGTGGATGAATTTGAAATTATATGGTTAGGAGCAATGGGATTTAGACTGTAAAAATTCTACAATGTAAGGGGCTGTGGAACAATAGGAGGACCAGATACTAATGAATATATGGAATACAGTGAAAATATATATATATATGTTGTGGTAACTGCAGAATACTAATGTGACAGCTGAGATTTGAGGCTTACTGAAGTCCCAGTGATCTCATCTCTTTTCTTGGTAAAACTTTCAATTATACCCTGGACTCTTTAAATTGTCCCTCAATGGAATGAAAAGCACATGGGTAAGACCATGATCATTATCAGAGAAATTTCAAGGTAGAGAAAGCTATTAAGAAGAAATTCTTATCTCTAGCTTTGCTGAGTCTTCACTGGATGAAATGGAGGTAAAAATAACATCACCCCATTCCGACCACATAGGTTTCCTAGATTACTTTTGTGAAATTCCCATTTATGGTGTTTTTCTCTGTGAGAGGACACTTAAGAGTCTCCTCTTTTCCTTCACCCTCCCATCATATCTCAAAGACTTATTGTCGTTACTGTGGTTGTTGTAGTCTTCCTTGTCATCATTGTCCTCATCATCATCATTGTGTGGTAACTATGTATGAGGATCTATTGTAAGTATTTTACCCACAATATCTCCTTTAATCCTCAGCACAATGTTATCAAATTGTTACGATTTTTGGTTTACAAAGGAGGCAACACTGATGCAGACAGAAAAAAAAAAAATCATTTGCCCACAATTACAAAGTGAGCATGCATTGGAACCAGAATATCCTAGGTCGACGCGACTGCAGAGCCAGAGAAACCAGGGTTAACAAGGGAGCTGGTAGAGAGTTGTCTCCTTAAAATCTCAAAAAAAGTCATAGAGATAACGAAGTGTGCTTCAGACTGGCCTCCCGATCAGATATCTTCCAGCTTTCAACTAAACTTCATGTTTATACCTCTTGGCAGTGGGAGACAGAGGCTATAAGGTCAGAGAAGTGGTCTGAACCGATACAGAGAGGTACAAAAATGGGCAGCCTTCCAATTCAAGTTCTAATTATGGATGAGAAATTGGAAAGGAATTAACAAAAAGAAATAGTAAGATATGGAAACCTGAGCATTCAAGGTGATAATAAGTGCCAGCACACAAGGAAAGATGAGGTAGACACGCTCAAAGTCAGAGAAGCAGGATTTGGGGTAGTAGCTGTAAGACAGACACAGTGAGGGATATAGTAGGGCTGTAAGTATCAGCTCCTACGATATGTGGTTAGATTCTACTTACAATGTAAACAGTCAGAAAAACTGAATTTATCTCTGGAATTTACTTGTTTATTTATGGGTCTCCCATTTTCTAGAAAATTGCCATTATTAAACATCCCTTGCAAATATCTGCTGCATTTAGGGTTTACCTACATGAGGCTAGAGAAGAATGGAGGGGATTTGAGTGTCTCTAAGGGCCAAAATAGGCTTTGCAATACAGAAAGCTGGCAATTTATTTACGTACAATAAGAAGCCATCTGTCCCATAAATTGTAAATTCTCGCACCATCATTTTGGTGAGCATGGATGCTTGGCAAATGATGTACAAGTGGGATGGATATTAAGAGGCAACTTATCTTGTTACTTCAAAGATATTTTTCTTGACCACAGAAGTGGGGAAAAATATTTTCGTATTTGTTTTGAGTACAAACCATTTAGTGGCAAGGGTATCGGCTTATCCTGGCCATTATATTATTTATATATTCTGAATTTTAAAAATCAGAACCAGAGCCAATTCTATCCTCCTTAAATTACATATATTATCATTATAAGATTTTCTTTGAAAAATTTATATATTATTTCAATTAAGCTTATCTTAACCTGTATTTATCTCTTGGGGATGACAGGCCAAAACCAAACTGATATTAGAGTTGATTGTCTCAAGAAAGCAGGCTTGTGATGTCAATTATATAATTGGAGATAGGTTAACAAAAGCAACAGCCATGCTGGCAATACTTGTCTGAATTCTGTAAAGGTAACTTGCATGGTATTTTATCATTGTGGAAGAAATTTTCAAGCTTAGACACATAAAGGAATTTAATGTAAATCACTGCAAGGATCATTAAAAAAAAGCTAATGTAAAACTAATGACCCTGGCCAAGAAAGTTCCTAAAGAAAATTATAAAAATAAAAATGTAGTCTAGAATTTGTATGTGTGATGCTCTGTCTGGGGAGTGTCTTTGGAAGAAGATCATCCATGTTTAGAGAGGATTTTTAATGTTTTTTGCATCTGGGATTCAGAAAAAAAGGCTTTTGCAGTTATAAAGTGGATATTTTACTTAACCAACAATACCTAGCAGTGAAATGAATAAAGACAAAGCAGAGATGTGTAAATGGGTTAAAGAGTGGTTATAGGTAAACACTGAAGTTTTGCTTTATTTTCCCTCTTTCTTTTTTTATTTTTCCTGATGTAGATCCTGGTGTTATTATTGTCTTCCCTGTTGGAGTGTGATTGTGGAATTGGATTGTGGTTTAACAGTCAGCCCATGGCAATCTCAAACTCCAGCAATACCCTGTCCTCCACATTCTATCTCACAGGTATCCCTGGCTATGAAGAATTTCACCATTGGATTTCCATCCCATTTTGTCTCCTCTACCTTGTTGGAATAATGGGCAACTGCACCATCTTGCATATTGTCCGAATAGATCCCAGGCTCCACGAGCCCATGTACTACTTCCTGGCCATGCTTTCCCTCACTGACATGGGCATGTCCCTGCCCACGATGGTATCACTTTTCAGGGTGCTGTGGTCCATTTCTAGAGAGATCCAGTTCAATATCTGTGTGGTCCAAATGTTTCTCATTCATACCTTCTCCTTCACTGAATCATCTGTGCTCTTAGCCATGGCCCTTGACCGGTACGTGGCTATCTGCCATCCTCTGCGATATGCTACCATTCTCGCCCCAAAATTTATTGCCAAGATTGGAATTGCAGCCCTGCTTAGGAGTGCTATTGCAATAATTCCACTTCTGGCCCGTCTGGCCTTTTTTCCCTTCTGCCACTCCCATGTCCTTTCTCATTCTTATTGTCTGCATCAGGACATGATCCGCCTTGCCTGTGCTGACACCAAGTTTAATGTTGTATATGGTCTGGTTCTGATCACTGTGCTGTGGGGTATGGACTCTCTGGGTATTTTTGTATCTTATATTTTTATCCTCCACTCAGTGTTAAGAATTGCATCCCATGAGGGGAGGCTTAAGGCCCTCAACACATGTGCATCCCATATCTGTGCTGTACTCGTTTTGTATGTGCCTATGATAGGGCTATCTATTATCCATCGTTTTGCCAGACACTCCTCCCCACTCATCCACATCTTTATGGCTCATATCTACTTATTGGTTCCACCAGTGCTCAACCCAATCATCTATAGTGTGAAGACCAAGCAGATCCGCCAAGGAATACTTCACCGGTTACTCCTCCTCAAAAATTAGTTCTACTGTGATGTAGGCACGTCCGCAAGACAATGATGGCATCAGTACTAAGGATGTAAACTCACAATGATTTGTCTGCTCTGGATATGCTGGAACCAGAGTTGCCAACAAAAGACTATTTAAAGAGCAGAAATAGAGCCAACAGAAAATCATGAAGACGTTCTAAAGGAATGAGTTGGTGTCCACTGGGACTATACAGCCCATTTTAACATGTGTTTCACAAATCCTTTTTAACTATGAATACATCAGAGAACAATGTGTTTTTAATCAGTTTTATCTGTTCTCTCCTGTTTATAATCCCATACTTTATTCAAGGTCACTTATCCATGAAGTTTTCCTTGAATATACCAAACCCATATTTTTTTTTTGATTCTTGATGTGCTATATTTGCCATAGAATTTTATGCTACTTTATATTGTATAGTTGTTGTGTTTGTAATTCTACTTACTCCATTTTTCATAAAGATAAGATCTTGTATTGATATAAAAGCATATTATCGCTCAAAGCAGAAGTTATCAACCCTCATGGACCATCTATATCACCTTTTAAATGTTTATATACATATTCTACCCTGAGGAGGTTTAATTTCCTAAGGAACAGAAAGAGCAACCTACATATTTTTTCTTTTACTTAATTTTGGAGATAATTTTTACCTTATAGAAAGCTCAGACCTGGTAATTTTTCAAAGACCCCAGATATTATCATGTGAAGTCAGTGATTACAATCCATTGGTCTGAATGTATTTTAATAATACTTTAAGGTACACTACTTGTTTAAATAAAACAAATGTAGCTCACTGAGGTATAGCTACTTATAAATTTGTGGTAGCAGGAATCATATAATATAGGACTTCTCTTTAATTTTCATCTAGAGCTCTTTTTAATATTCAAAATTATCTTCGTATCTCTGAAATTATCTAGTACATGACTATGCACAGAGTTGTTTAATAATACTTACAAATTTTATGAATTTTCTTAATTCACATCTACATTTGTTCAAAGGAAAAAAAAGGGGAAAAAAGACTTTAAGAGTGCTTTACACCTCTCAATATTTGTATAGGTCTTAATAATAGGTAGTGTGTTTTCTCATATCTTATTCTAACTATTGTTGAGCAAGAAATGCAAAAATAGACACTATCCTTCATGTAAATGAGGCACTCAATAATTATTGAATGTATAAATGATAAATAAATTAATCAATAATTGAATAATTAGTTTGTATTAATATATATATTTTTTAAAATCCTAGAAATGGCATGAGCCCACATTTCACACAATAGAAGAAATCTTACTAACTTATAATTAGGATTTCAAATTTGAGGCACAGGAGGTACACCCGGAAAACCCATAAACTTGTCTGTTCCCTGATTTTAATCCAACTATGCCTGTGCCCACCCTTCTTTATTCTGTTTCTTGATTCTACTTCTTATTACCCATCTCCTTCAGCATATTCAACTTGATCAAAGAGATATAAACTAAAAATAATGCAAGAAATATAAAAATCAAAATGAGACATCCTCTTGGTATAATAAATAATTAAAATTGATAGGAAAAAATTTTGAGAATATTAACATTACCATCAGATGTAGATTGTAAAAGTAACAGTTAACTATTTATAATCATATTTAAAGTAAGATCTTGTAACCTAAACATCTGTATCTCGATAATATGCTGAAATAAAAAAATGCAGAATATATTTCTAACTTATGGATGTTTAACATAACTTTCCTAGTGACTATGCTCCAAAAAATGAAAATTTTTATTAAATTTTT
>NW_012147897.1:269319-272003 GCF_000956105.1 Propithecus coquereli | reverse complement strand
TTTACAAAAACATTTAGAAAACACATATTCTCAAAATAAGATAATCCTTCCCAATAAAATAAAATTAGTGAAGAGACAAGAGATAGAATATATGAATAAATAAATAAGTAGATGGGAATATTGTATTATGAATCGAGAACAGAAGCATTATCTTACTTTTGGAAACTTGATAAAGGCTGGAGTTCAGTCTTCTTATATATAGCTAATGTTTCCAAAACAACAAGCTCTTTTGGTCATGCTTAAACTTTAATATAAATGGAGCATCTATTTCATTTGCATACTGGTTTAAAAATTAGGAGATATTCTTATTCATATTACCTTGTTAGATAACGTCATGAGTTCTGAAAGCATTCTCCGATTTCTGCAGAATCTGTAAAATATATATAGAAGCTCAAATAATAATTTTCAATTTTGTGGTCTAATCTATCATTAGGTAAAAATGCAATGCAATTATTTTCATAAAATCAATTGCTATCCTTTGAATTATGCACTCATTATCTTTATGCTGGAAAAGGCCCTTTGTGGCAAAACATGATAGCAGGAAAACACAATATCAGAGAACACTATTACCCCCTTCACCATCTAAATGCTTGGCATTTTCTTCTATATAAAGCATTATTGAAAAACACTTCATTATCCCACTTAGCCATGTGGTCATTCAATCTAATAACTTGAACAATAAAAAAAAAATCATTAAAAAGCAGCACGGATAGCCACCCGATTACACACAAAATCTAGAAATATCCATACGCATTTGTAAAGTGAACAATAGCATCATAATTTTTTGAAGACACTCAATCTGATTAATTCAACCACCAGACCATGTATATGTTAATATTATGTTCATGACACACATTTTATTATCTGGATGGCAGGGAAATATTTTATTAATATTTATTTTATTAATCTAGAGGTAAATATTTTCTAGTGGTAAAGAGGGATTACATTGCAGAAAATATGGCAGGTAAATTTATAGATGATAAAGTATGTCCCAGGTCCTATAAAATAGAATTAGCAAGAACACTTGGTGTGAGAGGAGCTGAACCAGGACAATTGCATGTGTTTATCAAAAGACCCAAATGAATTCACTGAACATAATCCTGATTGTTTCCCATGATTCCCTCTTCTTAAGAACTGCAATGACACACTTTTATGCCTATTATATCAGAATACTAAGGGATATTACAGATTGATTCAAGTTTAGCAATCTGACTCAATCCAGGGAAATTATACTTATTATCCCCAGATCATTGCAGCTAAGACAAGTTGGTGTCACTACCTGCATTAGAGAAGTTCACGCTCTCCTGCTTTTGAGATACTATAGCAGCCTGGCTTTTGTCCTTCCTGAGTCACAGATATTCAACTTATTCTTGGGTGTCATGATCTAACTCAGAATATTTTCATGGAATAGCATGTTTTTTTGGTAACTTAATCTAACCAAAGTGAATTTCTAACATGCACAACCAAAAGAATATTATAATAAGGTATTAAAGGAGATGAGAAATAGACATTTTCTGGAAACTAAAGGAAACGTTTTTGAGAGGAAAGAAAAACAAGTATTTTACCTATAGGTCTTACACATAAGGATGTATCAGGGAGTTTATTACATAAACAATTAACATTTATTATTTAATGAAACTATTTATCTATTCAATAAGTATTTGTTAAATTACTTGTATATTCTGGTTCTTGTGGATTTAATGGTGAGCCTAGGATCAGAAGTAATCTCTGATCTCATGGAGTTTACATTTTGTCCTGTCCATAGAAAACTGATATACAAGAGAGGTCTTGTATTACAAAAGCGTAAAAAAAAAAAAAAAAATAAAATTATTTTCTTCTGCTTCCTGAGCCAGCCCAGCATGCTTCCTGGCTTGTTTTCTTTCTATCGCTACCAGAGGAAGAACAGAGAGATGATGTCATTTGATTTTTTTCCCCCTTGCTGAGTCAATAAAAGAATAAAATACAATATAGCTCTAATTCAGGAATTCTTTTACTGACACCTAACCTAGTTTGTAACCATATATGTGATGGCTGTTAATAACAGAATCATTTGAAATAGCTTATAAAGAAAAAGAAAAAAACAAAAGTCATCTATACTCTTGCCACACGAAGGTGGTGATGTTAACATCCTTCCAGAGGTCTTCTTTTGATACTTTTTTCATTAGTCCTTATTTCATTAGGAATAAAAACTAGACATAGTAATATGGTTTATGATGTTCAGGTATTTAGGGTTTATATTACCCACTTATACAAGAAATCCATCAAAGTTTGATCAGTTCTAATTCTGTCCCTTTCTTCCCAGTTCCGTGATAACTTTTATTTATGGGTTTTTTTTTTTTTTTTGACATACAGACCCATAGCAAGGGTTCCTTGTGGCCATTTTAATTGCACATGGCAACCAGACATCCTAGGAAACCTGCCGTTGTTAAAAGGAAGGAGGGAAACTAATAGAAACAATAAAAGATTTTGGTGACATGTATCTGGATAGCTGATGTCAATGCTTTTCCTGATTTAAAACTTTATCTTAATACGAAAAAATACTTCTAAAATTTTAGAACATTGTGTTTTTAAAAGTATCTCTTAAGCCAGGCATGGTGGTGCATACCTGTAGGCCCAGCTACTCAGGAGGCTGAGATGGGAGGATCGCTTGAGCCCAGGAGTTCAAGGCTGCAGTGAGCTATGAT
>NW_012147897.1:232800-269269 GCF_000956105.1 Propithecus coquereli | reverse complement strand
TGCCTCAAAAAAAAAAAAAAAAAAAAAAAAAGCATATTTAAATTACCTGCATTGTTACACTGATATTCCGCTGATTATTAGTGATCATTACCTGGATATATTGAAACACTCCTTGATAGCGCCTAAATTCCATCTCAACTTCCTGTTCACACCATGTTGGGAAGATAGCACATGGAAATATGAATATTTTAAGCTCTATTCAAATGTTAGGTGTTCTGGGGATAGATATGCCCAGATTGATTCAGACTTGATATTAAAGCCTGTTAATGCAACCCTGGATTCCCCTGTATCTTGTTGTTTCATTGCTTTTCAATCATTTTGCTTGGCTACAGAGCCCTAGTACTCGCATCCTTATCTCTTTGGTCTTTACCCCATAAACAATGGGGTTCATCGTAGGTGGTACCAGTAAGTAGAGGTTGGCCAGGAGGATAAGGGTTTGCCTAGACACATGGTGCCCAAAGCGATGAGTAAAGAAAGAAAAGAAGGCCAGAATATAAAATATCAAGATGACACATACATGAGCTCCACAGGTTCCAAAGGCCTTTGTCTGGGCCTTCCTAGAAGGTAGTTGGAAGACTGTTCTCAAAATTAGCCAGTAGGAGAGGGAGATGAGGACAAAGTCCAGCCCTGTGGTGAGCAGAGCAGCAGTGAGACCATAAATGCTGTTAAGGGTGATGCTATTACAGGCCAACTTGGCAATGCCCATGTTCTCACAGTAGGTATGGTGGATGATGTTGGTCCTGCAGAAATGCAGCCGGAGAATAAGAAGGACACCAGGGATGACTACAGCCACACTCCGAGCCACCAGAGCCAGGCCCACCTTGCCAATGAGAGAACCTGTAAGTAGAGTCGTGTAATGAAGTGGTGCACAGATAGCCACATAACGATCAAAAGCCATGGCCAGCAGAATAGCAGATTCAGAAAGGAACAGAGCATGAACAAAAAACATCTGTGTGAGGCAGGCAGGAAACGTTGACAGAGAAGGGCCTTGCCAGAAGATGAGAAGCATTTTGGGGACTGTGACAGTACAAAGGAGGACATCGTTGAGAGCCAGCATGGCCAGGAAGAGATACATGGGTTTATGGAGGTTCCTGTCCCAGGCCACCACTGTCATAACCAGGGCATTGCCTATCACAGCCAAGAGGTACATGAAGACGAAAGGAATGGAAATCCAAATTTGGAAGTCTTCTAATCCTGGGACACCCATCAGCAGAAAGGCAGTGAGGTGAGTAGATGTATAGTTGGATGTTGTTGCAGAGAGGTGGCCAAAGTCTATTAAATGGAAACAGACATAACTAGAATACATGGTAGCAGAAAATATGTATTTATTTCTTCATCTTAGTCAAGTCCTAACTAACTATTAATTTTGACATGACGAAGTGAAAAGAACAAAGACCATGAGTAAAATAGCCTGAGATAAGTTATAAATAACTGAATGATTATGGGAAACTCACTCCCTTTTTATAGGACACACTGTTTTCTTAGAAAAAAAAAATCACGAATCAGAAAAATTAAGAGTTGAGTTCTTTTTTAATGCCAGTTGTTCTAACCACATAATTTATGTGCATGTCTTTTGAACTTTTAACTGTTCTGTGTATATAGCTTTTGCCTTGTTAACTTGATAATAAACTCCTAACTACAAAAAAATTCATTTCCTTTTTCCTTTCTCTCCTTAATACTAAAAAGAAGACTGGAGAGAATATTTCATTTTCCTGTGGACAGAAATTGTTGTGGAGGAGACAGGTTGGACTACAAATTAATACATAACTGGAGGCAGCATGAAGCTTCAAATTCTTGTTTTCCATCCTAAGGTGTGAAATATGTTCTCTTGGTCTAATTTTTCTTCCACCAAAAAAAAAAAAAAAAAAAAATTCACTCATCTGCCTCTCATCCATATCCTTGAAGAGAATGACTGAGTTAGCATAAAATTTAAAGTGCCGGTCAGAAGTTGTTATATTATTCATACTCTAATAAGCACTAACCCACAAGGATCAACAGCATAGAGTAAAAGAAGACAAATAAAAATTCAGAGTATAGTATATTCTCTTTTAGAACAGGAAAATCACTGAAAAATGTCAAGGCCCATATTTATTTAATACTTGAGAGCATCTTCCACTTAGTAGAGTGACTGACATTTTCACATCTACCACCAAAAGAACGAGATCAAATTACAGCAACCTTTTAAAAATAACAGGTGTTGGCCGGGCAGTGGGTAACGCTTGTAATCTTAGCACTCTGGGAGGCCGAGGTGGGAGGATTGTTTGAGCTCAGGAGTTCGAGACCAGCCTGAGCAAAAGCGAGACCCCGTCTCTATTAAAAATAGAAAGAAATTAGCTGGACAACTAAAAATATGTAGAAAAAATTAGCTGGGCATGGTGGCACATGCCTGCAGTCCTAGCTACTCGGGAGGCTGAGGCAGAAGGATTGCTTGAGCCCAGGAATTTGAGGTTGCTGTGAGCTAGGCTAACGCCACAGCACTCTAGCCTGGGCAACAGAGTGAGACTCTGTCTCAAAAGTAAATAAATAAATAAAATAAAATAAAATAAAATAACAGGTGTTTTCATTTTTAGCACATCAAATAAAAGTTTAAAATAAAAATAGATTTTCTCTAAACAGATGTCTCAAATTATAAAATTATTAATTTTCCATTACTAAAACACATTAATTTAGTTGGTTAAGATAGTAATTAAAAGTACTACTTTTAGCAAAGTCTTTCTCTCTCTATATATGTTTATCAGCACTTTTGACTGCAACTCTCAGAAGCTTTGAAGTTATGAATAATAAACATTATTCAGTTTTAAAAGAACTACCAAAATCTGAAATCTCCACAGTCTCTAACTTTCATCTGGGCTATCACAACACAAAGCAGATGGAAAACTACATTGTATTTCAAGATATCTATCAATCATCCCTTATGGTAATTGAAATTCTCCTTTCAGATTATCCCAACCTTTTAACAAGGAAGTAGGGCACAACATCACATTATAAACACATATTTGTCTTATTCTCCCTCACACTGTTTCACTGTTCTCTCTGTCTCTCTCTGTCTCTGTCTCTGTCTCTCTCTCTCTCTCCCTAATTCAGATGAGGAAGAAAATACAAAAGTTCTAGTCCAAAGGCAAACACATAAAATAAATGAAGTGGCTTTTGAAAACTACAAAACAGAGATTTATTTCAATGGTTATTTTGTTTAAAATAGGGAGGTGCGACCATAATTTTACTAGCCACTTAGGACTAAGACTTTGCTTCATTTGCTTAGTTGTCTCCCAGCAGTGCCTGACTTCGCTGTATATCAACCACATACCAAATATCAGAATATTTAAATAGAAGTCATATCACATATCAGCACAAGTACTGGCAATACAGCAATAATATCAAATAATAAAAACGACTGGAAATATTTATCAATGCTTGCAATGAACTCAACAGTTTCCTAAAAACTGTTTTAAGCACTTTATATGTATTATCCAATTTAAGGGTCACACATACAGTATTAGATAGCTATTGCTATTCTCCCAGTTTTACAGGAGAGGAAACTCAGGCACTAAAGGATTAACTTTCCCAAGCTCATAATATTACTAATAAGTATGTAAAATCTGTTATCACATCCAAGGATCCTATTGCAGAACCTATAATTTTTGCCACTAACCTATTCTAAATTTTACCTTTTAGAGGCATGATTTTTCTAAATCACTGGGAACATAAAAAGGCAGACCTTGAATTTCCACTTTGTACCTCCCGTATTGATATTCCTAGGTCTTAGGCAAAACAGTCATGCCTAGCTTATAAGAACTCAGAGGAGATGTATATATGTTAATCTGTACTGTACATTGATAGCTAGAAGAACAACCCAGGGAATAAACTCTGGATGAGAAGTCTTTGGGGTATTTTTACACTGAGTAACTGCGTTTACACCTGAGACCCCACAGTCAGCATTTGGATTAGCTCATTACATGATGTCTTTCACACTTGTGAAGTATTCTCTAATTTTGAACTGCACTTGATGATCTTCCATCTCAGACCAAGACTCTGAACAACATAGCTACACATTTTTGCCAGCTCAGTACTTAGCTCTTACAGAATAGCATTAAAAATAAGGAAATTTTCTAATGCATGACTCTTCTGGAACATGGATGTCTTTTATGACAAGGTAAAATTCTCGAGAAAATTTTAATATATTTTAATAAGTACCAGATATCCTTTCATGTGATATTTTGAGGTTACCAAGGGAAAAGTGTGATGGGATATTTGAAGAACTCCCACTTTTCAAATGCATTTTTTTTTTAATTAATAAATTTTACTTCAAAGAGCAGTTTGGGGTTTACAGAAAAATTAAGTACATCAATCTCCTTATTTCCCTCGCCCAGTTTCCCCTAGTATGAACATCTTGCATTAGTGAAACTATTCTGTATGATACTGTCATGGTTGCTATATTTCATTATATATTTATCAGAACCCATACAATATCTTACGATGTGTAGCAACCATTACAGTATCATTTCTATAATGACATGTAGCAGCCATCACAGTATCATAGTCAATAGTTTCACTGCCCTAAAAATACCCTGTGCTCACCTATTCATCTCTCTCTTTAGCTCCCTGGGAAATGCTGATCTTTTCACTGCTTCCATAGTTTTACTTTTTTTACAGTATCACGTAGTTGAAATCATACAGTATCGTAGCCCTTTCAGATTAGCTTTGTACACTAAATATGTATTTAAGCCTCATTTTTGTGGATTGATAGCTCACTTATTTTAATTGCTGAATATTTTTTCATTGTATGGATGTACCACTGTTTTTTCTTTTTTTTCCAAGCTTTTTCCTTTTCCTTTTTTTTTTAAGAGGAGCTCAATAATTTTGGGGGTTGGTTAATACAATACAGAGAACATAACGGAAGAGTACAAAATGGCACTTAACACCAATGCCAGTACTTATCTAGTTATGGTTATAACTAAGGATATTATTAATTTTTGTATTATTTGACTTTCTTTAGAACATAAATCAAAGCCATTCACTTGAACGTGAGGTATATACACAATACATACACAACCTTATACAAAATACTTTTCATAAGTAACATTACATTTTAAAATGTTGGAAATTGAATATCTGTGCTGATTTGTATTTTGACTTAATGGAACAAGAAGAGAACATTCAACTAGGGAGGGTTATACTGATAATAAAGCTCTTAAAGTTCGAAATGTCTTCCTTTCCCTTTGTACTTAACCACTGGCTACACAATTATCCTGAGAGGATTCATTATGAGAAAAATGTCAATCACAGCTTTAATAACTTACTATGGAAGGAACTAATGGGAAAGCAAATTGGAAGATGAGACTTCATCTTAGATCTCAAATAAGTGGTCTTAATTTTTCTTCTTACAGAAAAAGTTTAAATCAGTTTATTATAAATATATCTAAACCATTATTTTTTGCAGCTTTCAGGTAAAGTTCAGCACTTCGTTTATACAAAGTCTATGAGAAGAGGTCAGTAGAGATCACCTAATCTTAAATCGTGACATCATCCATTCAAGTCCTTGGCACAATCCTTCGCCAGTAAGAGCACAGCATGCATGAATATGCCACTGGTGATCTTTGATAAAAGTTAGCTTCAAAAACTGGGAGATTTCTGCTTCAGTCATGCATTCTTTACCATTTTGTTATGAGCAAAAATCAGCAATCCAGCTTTCCTTAGCTCTTCCGTTTTAGTATAGTAAGTGTTCCAGGAAGAACGAAGAGATTCTTGGCCACCAATATCCCGCATTAGGAAACGTGTATTATTAATCAATACCTCTTCTTCATTACTTCCAATTGCAGGGGATGTATGCACAACTTCATTCACCGAAAACTGGTGAAGTATAGTAGTTTTCCCTGCATCATCCAGCCCAGCAATGATAACTTTGTGCGCCTGGTGATTGAACAGTCTCCACATCCTGGTGAAGAGAATTCCCATTCTCAGGCCGCGGTACCCATCCTCCCTTCAGCCACCCGGGCCGCCTGGCCTCCCCTGCCTCAGGCTGAGCGGGAGGAGAGAGACGCGCTGGAGCCTCCACCTCTGCTGCTACTTCCGCGCTGGCTGTCGGCCGCTTCCAGAGAACCCGAGGGAGGCCGAAACCCAGGCAGCCCTGCCGCGAGGCCCCGCCACTGCCGCCGTGGAACTCCGCATTCGCCTGGCTCGTGGACATCGCAGCCCTGTTGTCTGTGAGGAGCCTCACGGGCCACCGTCCTCCCCCAGCTCCTCTCAGGCGGCAGCTGTTCATTTGTTATTCACCTGTTGAAGCACCTCTTGGTTGCTTCCAAGTTTGGCAATTATAAATAAATAAATGTAAAGATTTTTGAGTAAAACTAAGTTTCAACTCATCTGGAAAATACAAAGGATCGTGATTGCTGGGTTGTATGTTAAGGGTATGTTCAGTTTTGTAAGAAACTGATTATCTGTCTTCTAAAGTGGCTTTACCATTTTGCATTCTCAGCATCAGTGATTGACAGTTCATTTACTGTTGTCAATGTTTTGTATTTTAGCCATTATAAGTATAATGGGATTATATTCTCATTTTAATTTGCAATTCCCTGACATATATAACGTTGAATATCTTTGCATATGCTTCTCTGTCATTCATATATGTTCTTTGGTTAGGTATCTACTCAGATCTCTTCCTCTTTTGAAAATCAAATTGCTTTCTTGTTGAATTTTAAGGTTTCTTTATTTATTTTGGAAACAAGTCCGTTAGCAGAAAAGCCAGTCTGTGGTTTGTCTTTTATTTTCTTAATAATGTCTATCACTGACAGAATTTTTTAATTTTAATAAAGTCCAACTTATCATTTTTTTCTTTCATGGATCATGTTTTTGGTCCTGTATCTAAAAAGCCATTGCCAAACTCAAGGTCACCTAGATTTTCTCATATTTTATCTGCTAGGAATTTTATAGTTTTGTGTTTTACATTTAGGTGCATAATACATTTTCAGTTAAATTTTTCAAAATGTGTAAGGTCTATATCTAGACTCATCTTTATGCATCTGGATGTCCAGCAGTTTCAGTAATACTTGTTGAAAAGACGGGTCTTTATTCACTGAATTGTCTGCCCTTTGTTTTGTTTATTTGTTTTAGTCTTTGGGGTGATCAAGCTGTAAAAATGTGATCTCTAAGACTTTAGATAAAAATGCATTTCTAGTTTAGGAAATTAGATTGAACCCACTGAAAGGACAGCTTTGCTAGCAAAATAACAAAAAAATAATATCAATAACAGAAAAATTATCTAACTCACAGTTTTTCAGTAAGGGCTAAAGTCAATCGCATGAGCTTTCTCACTCTTTCTCTCTCCCTCTCACTAACAGGCACCCAGTGGGGCTCTGTTTTCTCAAAACATCTAAAATGAGCCAAGCAGACAGTAAGGAAATGTAATTTTTTTTTACAATCGCTAGACCTATTTGCTAAAAATTGCCTTTTAGAATTTGCTTTTTACAACCTTGAATAGTTCCTGAGCCGACAGCAGGCAGCCCAAGCTTCAGGCCTAGTGTGCACCCAAAACCATATCTCAGGGGTGAAATCATCATAAAATCACACCCCTGGCAATAAGGCTGTCTCACTAGAACAACTTGCCCATATTCCAGAGACAATCAAGTTCCCAGGAACAGAAAAAATGGGAGAGATGGACAGCCTGATATCTTGCATCTGCCTCCTGCTAATTACTTCACAGCTGATTCTGTTATCAACTAACAACAATCACTATTTTTTTCCTTCTCTTTGTCCCCATAATAAAGGCAAGCCTCTTCGCCTCTGTGCGTGCACCTCCCTTCTCTTTCTTTGAGTGCCACACCATCTCTCCTCTATCTCTCTTTCTCCCTCTTTTTCCCTTCTCTTTCTCAATCACTCTCCTTCTAAGAAACTAAACGTCTTACTTTTGTATATCCTAATCTCTGTGAACTCTGTGTGAGAAATATTTTTCCCCCCGCATGCACTGTGAACACCTAGTGAGTTTTCCACCCTTACACCCACCCATAACAGGCACTTCACCATTTCTTTACTTAGATCGGTAGAGTCTAGAATATATTACTTTAATTTATAGGTCTAAATCCAGGCCTAAAATAGTTAGAGTCAAGAAGACTCATGCTCAATATGTAATCGCATATTATATTTGTAGAACAAAATGCCAATCTATTGTATATGATAAGAAATGCTACATTTTTGAATACCAAAATATGTATTTTTGATTTCCAGAAAAATAAATTTTCTTGAGGAAGGTGCCTAGAAAACTTAATTAATAATCATGATGTTCTTTATTGCTCCTGGAATCACGGCCAAAGAAAGTCTTATTAATGGTGGCATTAACGGTGATGATTACTCTCTTAAGGGATGCAATTTATGTCATTATGTGCCCTTGACAGAATGAATTTTCCAAGCCTACAAGAGAGTCTATTCTCAGAAATGTCTAGTTTTCTTGGCCCTGGAGACAATTTCTTAACATCCTGAAAATAATATCTGTTCCTTGAGAATTAAAAGCAATTCAGCTTCATGATGGTTACTTTTTTGTCAACTTGACTGGCCCAGCTGGTTCCCAGCCATTGGATCAAACATTCTTCTGTATGTCTGTGAGGGTGTTTCTGGGTGAGATTCACATTTGAATTGGTAGACTGAGTAAAGCAGATTGCCCTCTCTAATTAAATGGGCCTCATCCAATAATCAGTTGAAGACCTGAGTAGAACAAAAAGTCTGAATGAGAGAGAACTCCTTCTCCTTGTCTGCTTGTTCTAAAACATAGATCTTTTCCTGTCTTCAGGCTCTAACTGAAAAACATGCTCTTCTTGATCTCACAGCTCTGAGATTTTGGATTGGAACTTACACCTTCAGCTCCCCTGGGTATCAGGCCTTTGGAGATGGACTGGAACTACCTCATCAGCTGTCCCTGGGTCTCCGGCTTACCAACTACAGATCTTGGGACTTCCCACCCTGCATAGTCACGTGAGCCAATTTCTTATAATGAATCTCATATAGATCATAAAATAACATATATTCTGTTGGTTTTGTCTCTTTATAGACCCTAAATACAAGCTTTCAGACTCATAAACTAGAATTTCATCTGGGCTAAACTGCAATTCAACTGGAAATTTAGAAAAATAGTGAGACTGGCTCCAGATGGGGAGTAGGGAGTATAAGAAATAATTCAGGAAATTAAAAAATATGTATGTTTGTGAAGTCAACTAATCGAACCTGTGGTCTGAAAAGGGTCTGTCTGGATCATTAAAATTGGTAGCAGGACCCAAAGGAAAGTAGCTATGGTTAAAAACGAAAAGAAGAAGCTAGATCTAAAAATGACAGATAGATCTAAAAATGACCTGGGGGTTGAAATTTATTATTATTATTTGCAGATTGACCCCCTTTTACACTTCTTCTGATATATGCTAAGAGTTAAGGTTTTTCAGTAAAAATGAGAGAAAATTATCTCAGGCAATGTATCACAGAAATATATGAAATGTATTAATACTCTGTGTTCAATGTTATTTTGCACTATGCCTTAATATTGAGAGAAAAAACTTTAGTTATATCTCATATAATACCATATATTAGATGTAATATATATAATTTATTTATATTCCTCAATTTCTTCAGACATTTTTGATTAATTTATATTTAACAAGAAATGCTCCTGGTGTGATCTGAATGTTTATGTGCCCTCAAATTCATAGGTTAAAACCTAGGCCAGGCGCGATGGCTCACGCCTGTAATCCTAGCACTCTGGGAGGCCGAGGCGGGCAGATTGTTTGAGCTCAGGAGTTCGAGACCAGCCTGAGCAAGAGCGAGACCCCGTCTCTACTAAAAAAAATAGAAAGAAATTATCTAGACTAGAAAAAATTAGCCAGGCATGGTGGCACATGCCTGTAGTCCCAGCTACTCGGGAGGCTGAGGCAGAAGGATTGCTTGAGCCCAGGAGTTTGAGGTTGCTGTGAGATAGGCTGATGCCACGGCACTCACTCTAGCCCAGCCAACAAAGCGAGACTGTGTCTCAAACATACAAAAAAAAAACAAACACCTAATCACTAATGAGATTAGGTTAGAAGGTCAGCCATTGGGAAGTGATTAGGCCATGAGGACAGAGCCTCATTAATGGAATTAATGCCCTAGAGCAGCAGTCCCCAACCTTTTTGGCACCAGAGATTGGTTTCATGGAGGACAATTTTTCCACAGACGGAGGAGGGTGGGGGAGAAGGAAAAGCTCAGGTGGTAAGGCGCAGCCTGGTTCCTAATAGGGCATGGACTGGTACTGGGCGGTGGCTTGGGGGTTGAGGACTGCAGCCCTAGAGAGATTCTCACCCCTTTCACCATGTGAGGACACAGCAAAAAGGTACCATGAGCCAGAAAAGGAGCCCCCACCAGACACTGAATCTGTAGGTGCCTTGATCTTGAACTTTTCTGTCTCTAGAATTATGAGAAATAAATTTTTGTTGTTTATAAGCTACCCAGTCCAAGACTTTTTGTTATAGCATCTCAAACAGACTAAGACAACTCCTTACATAAAATATTTATGTAATTTAGATAATTTATCAAGTATAGATCAGATTATCTGTTTCTGAATAGGTCTATGAATATGTAAGGAATAGGCTCGGGCATTGAGACCTGGGTAATAATGGACATTGGCATAAAAATATATATTTAATAAAACTAATTTTAGTCAATATTTTTATTTTGCTTGTTTATTTGGTCTGTTTAGTTATATGCAGCTTATATTATTATTTTTAATATATGATTTCTTTCCCAAATTTATCTATAGATTTAATTCAATACCAATACAAATCTCAGCAGGTTCTTTTTAGAAATTTACATGCTAATTCTAAAATTTATACAAAAAAACTAATTAGAAGAAATGAAGAATCAAATAAATTCTAAAAAATATTAAAACGTTGGAGGATTCACACTACAGGATTGCAAGCCTTATTATAAAGCTACAGTAATTAAGGCAGTATGATATGAGCACAGGGAGAGAGTGAATAATCAGTCAATACAAGAGAAACTCCACATGCATAAGATGAATTAACTTTTGTCAAACTAATTGAATGGGAATAGAAAATATTTGCAATGAATAATGTTGGAACAACTGAGTAACAATTGAAAAACAAAGTGAATATTGACTCCCACTTACAT
Organism: Propithecus coquereli; assembly: GCF_000956105.1. NCBI lineage: Eukaryota > Metazoa > Chordata > Mammalia > Primates > Indriidae > Propithecus > Propithecus coquereli. The sequence goes on along the minus strand of NW_012147897.1, from coordinate 258,133 downwards.
AATAAACAAAAATTTGAGATAGAACCTAGACCTAAATATAAAAGCTAAAATCTATATAAGAAAACATAGGAGAGTATTCTCATAACCCTAGATTAGGTTTTTTTTTAAAAGATAGGACACTGAGTTGACTAGTCATGAGAAAAATAAAATAGATGTGTCTTCATCTAAATTTTTTTTGAAAATTCTGATTATCAGAAGACACCCCTAAGAAAATGAAAGCAAGACACAATCCATGAGAACAAATTCATGACATTCTAAGAAAGGTCTCATAGTAGAATGTATAAAAATGTACTAATGACCAATTTAAAAGAGGACAAATAAGATATGGAAAAGACCTGAAGACTCTTAATGAAACATAATATGCAAACAGGAAAAAAAATGCTTAGTATCATTGCTCTTTAAGAAAATGTGAAATAAAGCAAAAATGAGCTTTTAATGCACACATTCTGGTTTGCCTAAAAATAAAAGAAAAAGTAAAAAAAAAAAATATCAAATGTTATCAAAGATATGAAGAAATGGGAACTGTTATGTTTTTCTACTAGGAACGTAAAACAGTACTGTCATGTTGGAAAATTCTTTGGCTTTTTCGTATCAAATTATTTTAGTTAAAATTTTAATTACAAAATTAAAATTATTTTAATTTTAAAATATTTTTTGTAAATTTCTGACTTAGAAATGGAACAGGGAAAGTTCCATTAGTTTATATGGTTATAAAACGGTGTTACTTATTTTAATTGCAAATTTTTTCAGGTTCCTTTCTGATAACAAACGTAAGATGACACCGCTACCTTATCTACAGAGTTAGGTAAAACTCAGACTGGCAAATAACAACAAGGTTTTCTTAGAATTTTTTTTTTTTTCTTGAAGTCCTGAGGTTGATACCAAAAAGATAAAAAAGCATTTTATTTTTTGATATCTACATGGTTGTCTTACCGGAGTCAAGACACCATCATCACTACACTCGACATGCATAAGAATTCCTGAACCACCTTCTCTCGAACTGTATTAATCTAAATTGGCTAATTTGAAAACTCAGATTTAGAGAGAGACTTGGGGGCATAAAATAAAATCAAACAAAATATCATATAGTAAGAGGTATAGGACTTGAAATAAAGTTATAAATAAACATAAAATAAAACATACTCCAATGTTAAGTTTATATGATAGAGTGTTAAGAACAGGCCGGGCACGGTGGCTCATGCCTGTAATCCTAGCACTCTGGGAGGCCGAGGCGGGCAGATTGTTTGAGCTCAGGAGTTCGAGACCAGCCTGAGCAAGAGCGAGACCCCCGTCTCTACTAAAAATAGAAAGAAATTAATCGGACAACTAAAAATATATAGAAAAAATTAGCCAGGCATGGTGGCACATGCCTGTAGTCCCAGCTACTCGGGAGGCTGAGGCAGGAGGATCGCTTGAGCCCAGGAGTTTGAGGTTGCTGTGAGCTAGGCTGATGCCATGGCACTCACTCTAGCCAGGGCAACAGAGTGAGACTCTGTCTCAAAAAAAAAAAAAAAAAAAAAAGAACAGCCAGGCGCAGTGGCTCATGTCTATGATCCCAGCAATTTTGGAGGCCTGGAGTCCGAGAGTGTGAACACTACCATGCTATAGTTTTACTTACTGCCCAGACTGTGGAGAATGATTTTCACAAATAAAACTTCCATGACTAAATTATCGGAGAACTATAGTAGAAAAAGAAAAAGACATGACTGAGAAAATATATTATATTAATATTAAGGTCTTCCTACCTTTCTGCCATTTCTAGCCAATCACAAAGTGTTGGTTGAATGTTATTCCAAACTATCCATCTATAAATTATTTTATAAATGTCACCTTGATTCTCCAGCTCCTCTTTTGATGAAAAACTTACATATTTTATCCTGCATCTGCTTAGTTTTTACAACATAGACAATGGGGTTCATCACAGGGGGGATGAGGGAGTGCATGTTGGCCAAGGTTACATAAACGTGTGAGGGAAGTCTTGGGCCAAAGCGGTGCAGCATAGACAGGCAGATCATGGGTGTGAAGAAGACGATCACAGCAGAGACATGGGAGACGCAGGTGTTGAGGGCCTTGAGACAGCCACCGTGAGAAGCAATTCTCAACACAGTTTTCAGTATCAGGACATAAGAAAAGAGAATGAGCAAAAAGTCAAGTCCCATGGTAGAGAGCACCACAAACAATCCCAAACTGCTATTGATCCTAGTGTTGGAGCAGGAGAGCCTTAAAATGTCAGGATGCAGGCAGTAGGAATGAGAAAGTACATTGGAGCGACAGAAGCACAGCCTCCTCAAAAGGATGGGGAGCGGCACCTGTACAGCAAAGGTTCGTGAAACAATGGTGAAACCTAACCTGGCGATCACACTATTGGTGAGGATGGAAGAATAGTGCAGTGGATGAGAAATGACCACATAGCGGTCAAAGGCCATTGCCAGTATGATGGCTGATTCAAAATCCTGGAAGGTGTGAATAAAGAACATTTGGGTGAAGCAAGCAGAAAAGGTCACCTCTCGAGCATCCAGCCAGAAGATCTTCAGCATTGTGGGGAAAGTGAAGAGGGACAGGCCCAGATCAGAGGCAGCTAGCATGGCCAGGAAGAGGTACATAGGCACATGGAGGGTCTGCTCCCTCCAGATAACTGTCATGATGGTCATGTTACCTACCAAGGTAATGAGGAACATGGCACAGAAGGGTATGGAGATCCAGATGTGCACAGCCTCCAGCCCAGGAATGCCAGTCACCAGGAAGGTGGAGAAGAAGGAGGTGGTGCTATTGACAGGGAGCATGCCACCAGGATGGCATGCTTTTCCTGGAACAGTTGTCCATATTTGGCATAGAATTTTAGAATCTGAGAGTGTCTATATTGTAATTTAAATTACAACTAGTTGTACTTGCATTCCCATGAAAGATGGTCTGCCATTTCCAACTAATAAACCTTTTGATAATCTAAAACTATGAGCAAGGTCCCTTCAATATCATTTTTCGAAAGGTAATGTGGCCTCAATTTTAAAAAATATGCATTTTATTAAATTGATTACAATCGATCTATTCAGTTTCTAAAAAGCAAATCTAGCACTGCATTTGTATTCAAATGAAATTCTAAGATTCATGCTTCTCACTTAGCTTATAGTACTGTATTCTCCCAGATGATTCTTACATCTTGTTCAATCCTGAAACACATTAAAAATAAGTTGTTACAGCATATGAGCATGTGTTTTTAAAATGAAAAGAAAATTATAATTAGATGTAGAAATGTTGACAGCACAATTAATAAACAATTTTATAAAACCTCCAAATAGGCTGGGCGCGGTGGCTCACGCCTGTAATCCTAGCACTCTGGGAGCCCAAGAGGCAGGCGGATTGTTTGAGCTCAGGAGTTCGAAACCAGCCTCAGCAAGAGCGAGACCCCATCTCTACTAAAAATAGAAAGAAATTAATCGGACAACTAAAAATATATAGAAAAAATTAGCTGGGTATGGTGGTGCATGCCTGTAGTCCCAGCTACTCGGGAGGCGGAGGCAGAAGGATTGCTTCAGCCCAGGAGTTTGAGGTTGCTGTGAGCTAGGATAATGCCACGGCACTCTAGCCCGGGCAACACAGTGAGACTCTGTCTCAAAAAAAAAAAAAGAAAACCTCCAAATAATTTTTGTGTCCCATATGAACAACTATAGATTTAGAAATCTGTGAATTTAATCATCAAGACCTTTGGTGGTATTGTACACATTTGTTTTGTGTATAAACAGTTCATGTATAATCAATACAAAATAACACCACCAGATTATTGCATGAATTTGTACATTGGCCATTTTATCTTAACATTCATTGAATTATTTATGCAATGAATTTTGATAACTTCTCACTGAACTAGATTATAGTGATACAGCAACCTTCAAAACATAAACTGCTCTGCTTGCATTATAAGGGGTGGAGGGCAGTATGATAATTAAAAGCTTAAATGAAATTCATAATATATCAATGATAAGAGCATTTTCATGTCAATGTTAGCATGGCTCTTTTTCCCAAAAATGCCTGCTGTGGAGATATGGAGGGTTTTTTTTTGTTTGTTTGTTTTTGTTTTTACTTTTGTTTTTGAACTGCAACGTAGGATCTTGGCTGAGATGGCTATTCAGATGTTCCCGGTACCTAACCATTTATCCAGGGAATGGTCTTGCACAATCAAATATTCCCTCCACATAAAATGACATTTTCTTTGTCCCAGCAATGAAGACAAGACACATATATATCTTGTCTACTGGTCACTGCTTTTTAAAATTGTCCTATTCAGTTTATCAAAATATCAACCTGGAATATAACTTTTATTTCTAACACTTAACTAAAAATTATACATTTTTTATGACAAAAACAAAAAAACTGGAATCAAGCCCAGGATCATAATCAAGCTATGTTTTTCTTTAATCTTCACTTTTTTAATTTGAATAATTTTGAATAAATGAGATAGATAAGGGCCTAAGGCACCCAATTCTCCATCATTCAAGAAAAAAGCAAATGTTAACAATTCTAGACATGACACCCCGTGTGTCGTAACACGGGCACTTTCCATTCAGGGCTCTTGACATTCTCTGAATCTGCTCTGCACAATCTCTGAGCCTGTTAGTGTTGAGGGATGAGGCTGGTCGATGTTAACATAGAATTGGATATCCCCCTTCTTCTCTATCCTTGAGATTTTTAAAGAAATTTCTTTGCATTTGGGTCAGAATTATTCCCTAAAACTTCTGTTTATCTTTGCAATAGAAAATGTAAATATCCTCATAGGATATTCATAAAAAAAATATCTGTGGTTTCTTGTACTACATGCAAGAGTTTAACTATACAGATATTAGTCCCAAATAACTATGATCTTGTTTCTGTATTCAAACTCAGCTAAATCCTGATTTCCTTCTCACCTGACATCTCAAGGCAGTTTGGTTGCTAGAGTTCTGCAGGAACAGCTTTCTCTTACAACCCCCAAACCTAAAGCACTTGAGACCCAGTTTGAGCTTTTTTATCATTCATTAATAGCTACCTGAGAGGTTAGGAATCTTCTGGGAATCCCTCCTCTTTGGCTTTATTTGAAGTTATTAACTCTTAACTGCTTGATAGGAGTGCTCTGGGTATAATCCAGATTAATTTACAGAGCTGCATACAGTAGATACCCAGTGAGTATAGATTTTAACTCAACTCAAATTAAATGTCATATTAAAATGGCTTATCTACAATTTGGGAGCATTTATGTAATTTTCTTCTGGGATGTATGTCAGGAACACTTAAATTTGCTTGCAACACAGGATCAATACACTACCTGTCTAGAATCTTTGGAGATTCAGAATTGAAATACGATTGGGTGTATATGGTATTATCCGGGAATTCTGAAGCAATAAAGGTATCACTCTTTCATAGCATCATCCATCTCCTTCACACTCTAAACACAGACTTAGGTTAGATGATCAATGGAGTCACAGCGCAGAATAAAAACACTGAGCTATGAAAGTTCAGGATTTCCAGACTCAAGGACAAGGTCTGAGACATAGAAGCATTCTTGTAGTGATAAAAATCCAATAGGAGTACCTGGTGACAAGAACAGCAGACATTCCTCAGAGAATTGGAAAAATTCTCTTATGTGTCATATATGATTTCTCATTTTCCCCTCAACAATACAGAAAATTACTATAATCTTTATATTGTCATTAAGGAAATTGAGGTTAAAAAGATAAATTAACTTGAAGAAAGTCAGTTAGTATACAGGCAATCTGAGTTTAAAACAAGAGTTAATATGGATCCAGAACACATGAGACCTATCAAACAAATACTTTTAACCCATCTCTTCGCCTGTAATACACAAAGCCACTGTTTGTAATAGACAATAAGAAGCTAAATTGCATATTTTCAGAATTTTGAACAAATTGCTGTTATTATTGAAATGAGGTAAATAGTAGGAAAAAAAAGGACATATTTAATTTTCAAAATGGTTATTTCATTCACTTTTGAATACTGGGTTATAATCAGGATCTAGACATTATCAGAATTTTGGCCTTCAATTAATGATACATTAACATGAAAATTTATTTCATTATTGTGATTTTCCTTACTTGGTGACTCTGGCCAAAGTTTAGCGATATAAACAACAAAAAAAATTCTCCCTCCCCTTCTGAGTCCCTTCCTTCCTTCCCTCTTTCCTTTCTTTTTTTTTTTCTTTCTCTTTCTTTCATTCTAAGATAGATGAACATCAAAATAATTGGATATCCCGAATGGCTATCAACAGATGTTTTGAAGATAACGCCTTCATACTTTTATATCTTACATGCCCTCGCCTCATGAACATTTGCAATCTTGCTGAAAATTGTTTCTCAAAGTCTTAATTGAACTTTAATTTTTCATTTATTTAGCAAATACTCACTAAGAACTATTATATGCAAAATACCATATCCAGACGCTGCTGTGGCTAACAAGGAAACACTAATTTCTGTCCTCTTGCAGGTTACATTTAACTGGGAATGCAAACTTTACTAATCATCTTATCTCTCAGTGAACAGCCTGCAATGCCAGCCTCCTCTTTCCCTCTTACTAACAGCTGCAGGTTATATGTTTTTAAATTGGTATACATTATCCTAAGCACTTTATACAACTCTGAATTATTTAATCAGAAGAGGATTCTCCTACGTGAATATCATGTTGTTGAAATTCACCTTCCAAACAGACACAGAACTTCATTCTCTTTTTATCTCCAGATATTAGCAGAATTCAGAGTATATGGTGGAAGTTCACTAAGTATGTGTTTACTGAATGAACGCATAGATGAAAATGCGGAGTGTATCTTCCCCAAAGAGAGTGAACTTCATGAGACTGGGAATAATGTCTCCATTTTGACTAGTTATTCACATAAGCTGCTCAGTATGATATAACTGATTAAACAGCAACTGTAGCTGGAGTGTCCCTTAGTCTCTGTTCTATCAGACAAAGATTTTTTTTTTTTTATTTCAGCATATTATGGGGGTACAGATGTTTAGGTTACGTATGTTGCCCTTGCCCCCCCCAAGTCCGAGTTTCAAATATGTCCATCCTTCGGGTGGTGTGCATTGCACTCTTTGTGTATGCATATACCCGTCCCCTCCTCCCTCCTCCCCCCTCCCCGCTCCCCCCTCCCCTCTGCCCAACATCCAAGAGATGTTATTCTTATATGCGCACTTATGTGTTGATCAGTTAATACCAATTTGATGGTGAGTACATGTGGTGCTTGTCTTTCCATTCTTGGGATACCTCACTTAGTAGAATGCGTTCCAGCTCTATCCAGGAGTATACAAGAGGTGCTATATCACCATTGTTTCTTAAAGCAGAATAGTACTCCATGGAATACATATACCACATTTTATTAATCCACTCATGTATTGATGTACACTTGGGTTGTTTCCACATCTTTGCAATTGTGAATTGTGCTGCTATAAACATTCAGTGCAGGTATCTTTCTTATACAGTATCATTTGCTTTTTTGGGTAGATGCCCAGTAATGGGATTGCTGGATCAAATGGTACTTCTACTTGTATCTCTTTAAGGTATCTCCATATTGCTTTCCACAGAGGTTGCATTAGTTTGCAGTCCCACCAACAGGGCATGAGTGTTCCTATCTCTCCGCATCCACGCCAACATTTATTGTTTTGGGACTTTTTGATAAAGGCCAGTCTCACTGGAGATAAGTGATATGTCATTGTGGTTTTGATTCGCATTTCCCTGATGATTAGAGATGTTGAGCATTTTTTCATATGTTTTTAGGCCATTATTCTGTCATCTTTTGAAAAGTTTCTGTTCATGTCCTTTGCCCACTTTTTGATAGGGTTGTTTGATTTTTTCTTGTTGATTTTCCTGAGTTCTAAGTAGATTCTGACTATCAGCCCTTTATCGGATTTGTAGCATGCAAAAATTTTCTCCCATTCTGTAGGTTGTCTGTTTGCTCTTGTGACAGTTTCTTTGGCTGTGCAGAAGCTTTTTAATTTGATCAGGTCCCATTTCTTTATTTTGGTTGTTGCTGTGATTGCCTTTGGGGTCTTCTTCATAAATTCTTTGCTGAGGCCAACGTCTAGAAGAGTATTTCCAACATCTACCTCTAGAATTCTAATACTTTCACTCCTTAGGTTTAAATCTGTTACCCAGCGTGAGCTGATTCTTGGGAGAGGTGAAAGGTATGGATCCTAGCTCAGTCTTCTACATGTGGCTATCCAGTTTTCCCAACACCATTTACTGAATAAGGATTCTTTTCCCCAGTGTATGTTTTTGTCTGCTTTGTCAAAGATTAGATGGCTATGTGAGGATGGTTTTATATCTGGATTCTCAGTTCTATTCCACTGGTCAATGGCTCTATTTTTGTACCAGTACCAAGCTAATTTGATTACTACAGCCTTACAATAAAATTTGAAGTCTGGTAAGTTGATACCTCCCACTTTGTTTTTACTGCCTAAAATTGATTTTGCTATGTGGGATCTTCTCTGGTTCCATACAAAGCGTAAAATCAATTTTTCTACATCTGTGAGGAATGATGTTGGTATTTTAATAGGGATTGCATTGAATCTATAGATCTTAATGATGTTGATTCTGCCAACCCACGAGCATGGTATGGTTTTCCACCTGTTTACGTCTTCTGCTATTTCCTTCCTTAATGTTTCATAGTTCTCCCTGTAGAGGTATTTTACCTCCTTAGTTAAATATATTCTTAGATACTTTATTTTCTTTGTTGCTATTGTGAAGCAAATTGAGTCTTTGATTTGGTTCTCGGTATGACTGCTGTTGGCGTATATGAAAGCCTCTGATTTCTGTGTATTGATTTTATATCCTGAGATTTTTATTGAATTCATTTATCAATTCCAGGAGCCTCTTGGTTGAATCCATGGGGTTTTCTAGATATAATATCATGTCATCAGCAAATAGTGAGAGTTTGATCTCTTCTGTTCCCATTCGTATGCCTTAATCCCACTCTCATGCCGAATTGCTGTGGCCAGGACTCCCAGCACTATGTTGAATAGAAGTGGAGATAGTGGGCAACCTTGTCTGGTTCCAGTTCTAAGTGGGAATGCTTTCAATTTTTCCCCATTCAATGTGATGTTGGCTGTGGGTTTGTCATAAATCGCTTGTATCATTTTTAGGTAAGCCCCATCTATGCCTATTTTGTTAAGCATTCTTATCATAAAAGGGTGTTGAATTTTGTCAAATGCTTTTTCTGCGTCTATTGATAGAATCATATGGTTTTTGTTTTTGCTTCTGTTTATGTGGTGAATTACATTTATAGATTTGCGTATGTTGAACCATCCCTGCATCTCTGGAATGAAGCTTACTTGGTCATGATGGATTATTTTCTTAATAAGCACCTGGATTCAGTTAGCTACAATTTTGTTGAGAACTTTTGCATCTAAATCCATAAGGGATATTGGTCTGTAGTTTTCCTTTTTTGTTATATCCTTTCCTGGTTTTGGTATCAGGGTTATGTTGGCTTCATAAAATATGTTGAGGAGGAATCCATCCTTCTCGATGCTGTGGAATAATTTCTGCAGGATAGGCACCAGTTATTCTTTGTAGGTGTGGTAAAATTCGAATGTGAAACCATCTGATCCTGGACTTTTCTTTTTTGGAATGTTTTTTATTGCTTTTTCAATTTGAGTCCTTGATATTGGTGTGTTCAGGAATTCTATTTCTTCCTGGTTGAGCCTAGGGAGGCTGTGTGTTTCTAAAAATTTGTCCATTTCCTCCACATTTTCCAGTTTGTGTGCATAAAGGTTTTTGTAATATTCATAAATTATATCTTGAATCTTCACAGCATCAGTTGTAACTTCTCCTTTTTTGTTCCTGATGGAGCTTATAGGGATTTTTCTTTTCTGTTTTTCATTAGTTTAGCCAAAGGTGTGTCAATTTTGTTTATTTTTTCAAAGAACCAACTTTTTGTTTTATTAATCTTCCATATAGTTTCCCTGTTGTCAATTTCATTTAGTTCTGATTTGATCTTATTAATTTCCCTTCTTCTGCTGGGTTTCGGATTGGTCTGTTCTTCTTTTTCCAGTTCTTTGAGTCAATTCATTAGGTTGTCTATTTGTGATCTTTTTGATATAGGTATTTATGGAAATAAATTTTCCTCTCAGGACTGCTTTGGCTGTGTCCCACAGATTTTGATAACTTGTGTCACCTTTGTCATTTAGTTCAAAGAATCTTTTGATTTCCATCTTTACTCCCTTGTTTATGAAGGAATCGTTCAGCAGAAAGTTGTTTAATTTCCATGACTTTGTATAGAGATGAGAGTTTCTGTTGGGGTTGATTTCTGTTTTTATTCCACTGTGATCTGAGAAGATGCATGGTATGATTTCTATTTTTTTAAATTTTTTGAGACATGCTTTGTATCCTATAATATGGTCGATCTTATAGAATGTCCCATGAGCTGATGAGAAGAACGTGTATTCAATGGTTTTTGGGTATAATGTCCTGTAAATGTCAGTGAAGCCCATTTGTTCTGGAGTTCTGTTTAAGTCCATTATTTCTTTGTTAATTTTCTGTTTGGAGGATCTGTCCTGTGCTGTCAGTGGGGTGTTGAAATCTCCGACTATTATGGTGTTGCTGTCTTTCAATTTGTTTAGATCAAGTAGAGCTTGCTTTATGAATCTGGGTGCACCCAAGTTGAGTGCATACATATTTAGAATTATTATATCTTCTTGTAGAACTGAACCATTCACCATTATATAGCGACCACCTTTGTCTTTCGTTGCTTTTGTTGATTTAAAAACCAAGTTGTCTGAGATGAAAACTGACACACCAGCCTTCTTTTGGCTTCCATTTGCTTGAATAATGATTTCCACCCCTTTACTTTGATTCTAAATGCATCCTTGCATGTTAGATGCATTTCCTGGAGACAGCAGATGCTTGGCTTGTTTTTTTTTATCCATTCAGTCAGCCTATGTTTCTTCAGAGGGGAGTTCAAACCATTCACATTTATTGAGAGAACCCATAGGTGGGGTGAATTACTGTTCATTCTGTTGGGTTGCATTTTGTTGCTTTGTTTTCTCTATTGAGCCATTGTGGAATCTAGTCTTTGATCTTTAACTTTTGAGTGGTTTCACATTTGAGAGTGTTTATTGTGGTGATCCTTGTGTAATTCTGTTTTGAGTACTTCTTGGAGAGCTGGTCTTGTCTTGGTGAATTCCCTCAGTCTTTGCTTATCTGAGAATGTCTTTATTTCTCCTTCATATATGAAACTTAGTTTTGCAGGGTACAAGATTCTAGGCTGGGCATTATTGTGTTTCAGAAGAGTGAGAATGGGGCCCCAGTCTCTTCTTCCTTGTAGGGTTTCAGTTGAGAAATCTGGAGTTATTCTGATGGGCTTTCCTTTGTATGTTACTTGTTTCTTTCACCTTACAGCTCATAGAAGGGCCTGTTTAGTCGCTATTTTGTTCAATCTGATAACTGCATCACGTGATGTCTTCCTATTTGCATTGAATCTCCCTGGGGTCCGTTGAGCTTCTTGTACCTGTATATCTAGATTTTTAGCAAGGCCTGGAAAATTCTCCTGTATTAATTCTTTAAATAGCTTATCCAGCCCTTGAGTGTTTTCTTCTTCACCTTCCAGAACCCCTATCACCCTCAGGTTCGGTTTTTTCACATAATCCCACATTTCTTTTCTTTTAATTTTCTGCTCGATTTCTGTGACTGACTTATTTAATTTGAAGTAGTTGTCTTCAATCTCTGAGATTCTTTCTTCTGTTTGATCTACCCTGTCCTTGAGGCTTTCCATAGTGTTTTTTAGTTCCCTGTATAAGTCCTTTATTTCCAGGAGATCGTTTTGATTTTTCTTTAATATTTCAATTTCTTTAGTGAATTTTTCTTCCAACTCCTGGATTTTTTTTGTGGTTTCTTTGTGTTGGTTACCCATTTTTTCTTGCATATCATTCAGTTTTCTTACAATCCATGTTTGAAATTCTTCTGTCATTTTAGTGTTCTGGGTTTGGTGTATGTCCATTGTCAGGGAAGGGAGCTGTTGTTCCTCTTTGAGGGTGTGCTTTCCGTTTGAGTCTTCATACTTCCAGAGTTCTTTTGCTGGTTCCTTCCCATCTGGATCAGTTGTTCCTTCTTGCCTTTAGTTTTTCGTTTGGATAATGACATGCCCTGTTTAGTCTCTGAGCCAGTAGGTGGTGTTTGTGGGTGAGATTCGACCACAGCCTTTATGATGAATCAGTAGATGCTGTAAAAGTGTGTGCAGGATGACCTCCCTGTCAGTAGGTGACACTTGCAGGGAGGAGCAAGCTGCGGTGCTGTTTTTGGGTCCTGTAGCTAGCTCTTATTCCTCTAGAGAGGGCCTCTTGTGCCTCGGGTGGTGGGTGGGGCCCTGGGATATCCAGGTGTGTCCTTATTCTCCACCTCAGTGGGGGTACTGAGTCTGGATGGGGCTGGGTTGGGTAAGCCTGCCCTCAGGCTCCACAACTGCTGCTAGCAGGGGTCAGAGGTCTGCTCTTTGTTTCTGTGCAAAGCTGCCGGGGGTGGGGGGCGGGGCTGAAATGGCTCCACTCAACTGAAAGTCTGGGCTTGGGGGGTGGGGCTGTCCAAGACCTGCACTCTGGAGCCGTTCTCGCTCCCCTCCTATCTCCCCCTCTCCATGTCCTCTCCCGGGCCTCTGCCAGCAAGCGGGACCTCAGGCCGATGGATCTTCCCTGGCTGTGATGTGGGCCAGGAGGTTCCCTACCCAGGATCATAGCCTGAGCTGGGTGCCCAGCCCTCTTTTGGGAGGAGAGTTGCCGCTCCGGCACGCTGATCTGCCCCTGAAGACACACACTCCTCAGTAGGCTCTTTCATAGATCTCTCTTCTGTGCCCCAGGGCAGTGCAATCCTGACCTGGGTGTATGGGGTCTGGTCTGCAGGCCTGTCCCCTGGACCCTGGAGATCAATCCCTGACCCTGCCAGGGGGAGGGGTGCTGGTCTTCAATCACCTACAGGGTGCCCAAGCTGTATCGATTTCACTCCACCTCGGGATTTGCCCCACTCTCCTGGAGTCCCCAGGCAAGTAGCACCTGGGAGGGCTTGCGGGTAGGGAACTCCCAGTCTGAGTACCCCTCAGTCTGCTGTAGGGCCCCAAAAGGAAAGGTCCCGTTCCTTGGAGATGCCTCCGTGTGATGGCTACATTGTCTCTCTGGGCACCCACGCATAGGGAGGGGGAAGGAGAGAATGGAGCACTATGGCGTCTACCGCTAGGCTCGGGTCTGCGCCTGGGGAGGTGCCCCGAGGGTGCTGTGAACCCGGCGCTGAGTCCGCAAGAGGCCATTGCTCACTGGCGGCAGCCGTCTGTGGGCTGGTGTCGGCAGGTCTCTGCAACCTCTCAGGAGCCCACCAGTAGTCCAAGATGCAAGGGAGGGGGAAGTTAACTGCTCCACCTACCCTTGTCACTGGTCTCCAAGCCTCTCGGGACCTTTCTCCCTCCAGTTCTCTTCTGCAACGTCTTCCCATGGAGTCTCTTGTAGTTTCAGGTACCCTTCCTTCGGACCCTGACCCGATCTATGTTTCTCTGCTAGCTTATTTTTTTCTCTTTCTTCTAAAATTCGTCTTTTTTGCAGAGACCTTCTGACTGGCGGCTTTCTCGTCCGCCATCTTGGCTCCTCCCCTCAGACGAAGATTGTAATAACGCTCTTTAACCCTATTGCTAGTTCCATTCCACCTAAAGAGACTTAGCATCTTCATTCAGGTCTCTTTGGTCTTGATGGTATAGACTATCAGGTTCAGCACTGGAGGTGTGAGATAGCTCAAGTAGGAGAGTAGCACACGCCTGCATGGGGAAGCCCACTTCCCAAATCTGTGGATCATGGACAGGCCAATGGGGGAGTATATAGAAGACAATACAGCACAGATGTGGGAGACACAGGTGTAGAGGGCTTTGAGGTGCTCAGCCCTGGAGGCAATGGACAGCACTGTTTGGAGGATCAGCCCATAGGAGACAACAATGAGCACTGAGTCTGCACCTAGCATGGAGAGAACCACAGAGAGACCATAGGCACTGTTGACATGGATGTCAGCACAGGCCAGCTTCCTGACATCTGGGTGCAGGCAGTAGGAGAGGGAGAGCTGATGGTTCCAGCAGGAAGGCAGCTTCTTCAGCATGATGGGCGCCGGGATGTGGAGAGCAACACTGTGAACCACAATGGCCAGGCCCAAGCTGGCAATCCGGGGGCTGGTTAGGATGGTGCCATAGTGCAAGGGGTTGCTGATGGCCACAAAACGGTCAAAGGCCATGGTCAGCAGCACAGAGGACTCTATGATGGAGAAGGTGTGGATGAAGAAGAGCTGGGCCAGGCACAAGTCCATGGCCACCCCTCCGGAACCCACTATGTAGAGGGGGAGTATAGTGGGTAGTGTTGAGATAGACAGGCCCAGGTCAGTCACTGCCAGCATTGACAGGAAGTAGTGCATGGGCTGGTGCAGGCAGGGCTCTGTCCTCACCACCCACAGGATCAGGCTATTCCCTGCCAGAGAAGCCACATACGTGGCACACAAGTGGATGGAGAGCCAGGTGTGCACAGCCTCGAGGCCCGGGAGGCCCGTCAGAAACAAGGAGGTGCTGGTGTGGTTGGAGTCTGACATGATGACCTGAGGGGCAGAACACATGTGGAAGTGCAGTCACAGGCCCTACAGTGAGACAGGTGATCGGGTCAGAATATGGAGCACAGAGTAAGATCTTGCAAAATCTTCCTTCATCATACTCTCCTCAACACTCACAACCAAGTACTTCCCCTTAAGTCAAAATGAGCCAACGTAGAGAACAAATAATTTGAAGTGACTGAGGGGGATTCTCCAGGAGGGCCTCAATGAAGGCACCACAGAAGTGAATCCCTCAAAGAGATGAAGTTCAAAACACAACCAGGAAAGGGACTGAATCCCTCTTGGCTCCAACTTTTCATTGTTCACATTCTGAAAATGAAGCCCAGCCTCTTAAGTACTTATTATGTTAGGGTTGGGGGCCCAATTCATGGCTCCTAAATTCCTGTCATATTCTCCTTTCATGACTTCATTATGTCTGCCAATAGATAATTATTTCCATAATACAATAAAAATCAAAATTATACAGAGAGCTCTATTGTCAAATATGATCAGAAATTTTTTCTGACATATCAAGATGTAGATATATACATATTTAAAAATCTTTTTTAAAAATCAAACCACAAGAAAGAAATTATATATTTTTTACTCATATATTTTAATTTTCAAATTTCTGAGGAGATATGCATGCATGCTGATATGTAGATCTAAAAGTCTGAGTGGAAATTCAAGAATGTTTGAATTAGAAGGATGCTCATAGGCCTTTCGACATTCCTCAACACTATATTGATGAGGATTCTGCGACTGTAAATGGCAATATTTTGTCACAAAATCAGATCTCAGTGAAGACTCCAGTTTGGGAATAGAACCATTTTCTTTTTCCATGTTTTCTCTCTCCCGGACCCTGAGTACCTCTCAGCTGCCAACCAATATAATTTCCTCTATGGGGTCCTTCTTCCTGGAACCCAGGGGACAATAACTCTATTTTAAAGAATTTCCCAACTCCTCCTTAACAGAAACCAAGCCAGTAACTTTTTGGAAATCCACAACAATCAAACATTTGAATAGCATAGCCAGTGAGAGCTGCTGAATTTTAAAGAGGTTTTTTAAAAAAAAACAGTATTCAGGTTTTTCCCCCATTAGGCATTGACCTTAGTTTTTATTACAACAACTTTCAACTCATATGTCTTGAGATATGTACTCTACTGTTCTACTCCTTTCCAAAAACTGTCCCTGTTATGGATCCTGTCACTCTTCTACAGTTAGTCACAGACAGCTATAACCCTTCATATTTGCATTTCACTTCACAATACTATTATACATTCACTTTTTCATGTATCATCTCAGATCATCTCAACTCTAAGATGAGGGGATCAGATTTTATTATGCTGGTTTCCAGATAAAAAATTAGAATCTCTAAAAAATGAAGTAACAAATTCACCCAAAGCCTCATATTTAATAAAGAGTAGATGCAAGACTAGAACATAATTCTTGCTGACTTAGTTACTTTCCTTCTGAAAATATTTTAGGTTATTTTAGCTTATAATAAAAAATAAAACAAACAAAAAATGAAGAAAATGTACTGTTCTCTGCTGTGTTAATGTAAACCCTTTGGAGAATCAGAGCCTGGTGTGACTCCCATCTGCATATCTGAGTAAGCTAAAGACTCCCTTGAGAGTGTAATTAAAAAAAAAAAAAAAAAACTAAATATGATGGTTACTCAGGTGTTTCCTTATGTGCAGTCACACAGTTTTAAAATCCCAAATATTTGTTTAAATATTCTTTCAGTAATAATTATCCTTAAGGACTTTTATTATAGGTGCTGGCATTATAGCTGTCCATAAGATAAATAAAGTTATCACTACAGTGGAGGATCATGAACACATGAGTGCCTGGAGATAGATATTGTGAAGGAAATAGTGTATCCTGACAGAAGGGCTGCACAAAATGTTTTAGCTAAAGTGGTTTAGTGTCAACTCTCAAGGAGAAAGCAGTTGGAGTAATAATCATAATTGAAAGAAAGCAGCCATTTGAAAATATGTGCATACCTGTGAATGCCTAAGAATGTGTGCATTGCATGTGCCTGTGTGTGTGTGTGTGTGTGTGTGTGTGTGTGTGTGAATGCAGGATGGGATGGGTGAAGAGAGAAGCGTTGGGCAAAGAAAAAGACCTTGAATTTTTAATGCTGGGATAGCTGGGAAATAAAAATCTGCTGTAA
The DNA here is from genome assembly GCF_000956105.1 of Propithecus coquereli. Classification (NCBI taxonomy): domain Eukaryota; kingdom Metazoa; phylum Chordata; class Mammalia; order Primates; family Indriidae; genus Propithecus; species Propithecus coquereli. Next base: position 241,377 of record NW_012147897.1, on the reverse strand, counting down.
CTATATGAAGATATCATCCAGAGAGGTTGTAAGCAGAGAGAATCCAGAACATAAGCAATTACCAAGAAGTGTTTATTTGTTCATCTTCAAAGCTTGAAGTCTACATCTGTGCTTACTACCTACCTAATTCTGATCCACAAAGAAAATACTCCTTATGCCATAAAATACATCATTGCTCTCTAAATGGCAATTAACGTGGGCAAGGGAGTAGAAGAAAACCTTAAGAGTTAAATGAAAATAATATTCGATTGTTTATATATATTTACATCTAATTCTATGTATGCACGTATATATAACATTTCCTTTAGCCATTTGTCCATCAACAGACACTTAAGTTGTTTCTATATCTTGGTTATTGTGAATAATGCTGTAGTGAAAGAAATCCTGCCATTTGCTACAACAGGGATGAACCTGAAAGTCATTATGTTAAGTGAAATAAGCCAGACAAACGAAGACATATACCGTATGCTCTCACTTATCTGTGGAATCTAAAAATGTTGAATTCATAGAAACAGAGGGTAGAATAGTCATTGCTTGGGGCAGGAGTGTGAGGGAAATGAGATGTTAGTCATCTTATAACTTGCAGTTGTAAAATGAGTAAGTTTGGTATCTAATGCACTGCATGGTGTGTGTTTAATCATATTGCATGGAAATTAGCTAGGAGAGTAGATCTTAAGTGTCTTCACCACACACACACACACACACACACACACACAACACAATGGTAATTATGTATGGTGATGGAGGTGTTAATTAATTTGGTTGTGGTAGTTATTACCCAGTGTATACATATATCAAATCATGACATTGTAAACCTTGAATATATACAATTTTTGTCAATATATCTCAATAAAGCTGAAAACATTAATTAAAAATAAGAATTAAGACATAAGGTTTGCAACCAAGAGTCCTTAGGTAAAGTAAGAAAACTCCCTCCCCAAGCTACGCTTAGAGATGGTGGTGGCAAACATGCACACACACATGCCAGGCATGCACACATATTGGGATGATCCAGTGAGTTTCCACAGACTCATTAAATATAAAATAGAGGAGGAGATCATAATAACCAATTACATCATTTTATCAGTGGTAATGTATTCAGAAGACGACTAAATTGACGACCAGGTGATCACCATTGTAGGCTAGCTTCTGCTGCAGTGAGAAGCTACACAACTACTTTGTCTCCTTCAGTGTATGATTTTATGAATTTCCAACACTTCACTGCAAGATGGAGAAGATATGAGAAGTAATATAAATCAGGTGAAGGACTTGTTGGGGACTTTGACTAAGGAGGAGACCACTTTAGAAATAGCAATATGATTGTTATGTACCTGTGAACTTCACGTAGCATACTCTTCACCCTTGCACAATTTTTTATGCTTATAAGAGCTGTTTAAGGGTTTTTCTAAATAATAAATGGTCCCCTCAGAGACTTCTGATGTGGAGACACAAGCACAGGGCATGCAATTGGGGTGGGCAGAATCAGCAATATTACTTTATTGTCCAAACCAGGACAATCTAATGAATATTATAAAACAAGGATTTAGGATCCACCAATACATGCAACGTGTCTTATTTATTTTTACATATACCACACTTATCCAACTACTTGGCACAGAGTAGGGTTTTTTGTTTGTTTGTTTATGAATAACTATTTGTTATAAAAAGAAATTTAGTGATCAGAAGCAAATTATTGTAGGACAAAATGTAGGGAAAATGGCATTTTATCCTAGATGTGTCACCAAATCTGAATAAATTTGATCAAACCTCATATTCACTCTATAAATTCTATAAATTACAATATAACAATCCCAATCTTTCTTACCTGACTGTAATCTGAAGGCTCCTAGAAATTATTCAGTACAAATATTTTGTGAAATATAAAATCAACATTAAGAAATAATCATAATTCTTTTGATGAAGACAATAAACCATTTTTTTATCTATAGATGGGGAGAAGATTGATCAGAAGTACTTTGCCAGAATTTGGAAGCATAGGCTATGGGTTAATTGCGTACAGGAGCTCTTTTTGTTTACTAGTAGCTAGATATCAAAATAGCTATTAAAAATGACATTAGAGAAAGAGCAAAGTTAGAGGCAGTACTGTATTTTGCACTGAATCGAAATGTATTTTTTCTCCAACCAAATTAGTATTTACACCAAAGGCTAATTAAGAGTTGCCCTACATGATAGTCAAAAGATAATGATTCTCATTTTCCAAATAAATCTCTTATCACTACATATAGATAGCCATATCGAAGTGATATGCTTCAAAAAGAAGTAATTTTAATAACAATGCTGAGTCAAGCAATTTTGTAAATTTAGACTATCCTTTAGTTATTACTCAAATTCTTATAATTTCAACCTTCAAGATATGATTTTTTGTGGTTGATAAATCATTTAGAAAAAATGACCTTAATTTCAATAATTTTGAGTTTACTGACTCAGAATGAACCTCTATTTTTTTTTTTTTGTAAGACTGTCTTTTTAGACTTATTTCATACCATAGCCTTTCCCCATGCTATTTTCTTCTTCTTATTTTCCCCAATCTTAGGTTTACTTGAGGGGCAAAGAATCAATAAACTTATAGATTCAAGTACACATACATCAACATGTACTTTAGAAAAGAAGATTTGCCAGTGGGTTCCAGTCTCTCTTCTGATTACACATTCTGTTGTTATTCTCTCTTGTAGAGAGATCAGGTCTTAAGGAAACTATACATCTTAATAACTTCTAGATGGTGCTTTAGAGTGAAAATCCTATTTTGTCTGTCTAGATATTCAATGCATTGATATTCAGGGCTTCAGCACAAAATTTATTGGTGCTGTCCTCAAACATATGGGTGTTTTTCCTTACCTTTCCAAGATCCACAATAGTGACTCATACCCTTAAAAATGCTAAAGCTGGGAGTATGCCTCCCCTCTGTAAGAGTTCAATGTCAGGGAGCTCTTAACAACCAGTAATTTTACAGTATCCTGGCCAATGCCCTGAACAGCCTTCTCTTGGGAAACACAGAAGGTATTCTCCTGGGGTTGGAAAAAGTCACACCAAACACGTTCTTCAATGGTCTTTAGAGAGACTCCTTTCTTTGGGCCCTGTCCACGCCTGACTTCTTTATTTACGAATGCTGCATCCTAGTCTGAGGCAAGCCTGAAGTGTATGTATCAAGAAATGAAAAGAACTTTTAAGGAGTTCTGTCATCCTGGCCTCTAAAACTGACCACCTACAGAACACATATTGAGGCAAAACCCTGTGATCTGAGTGTAGAACAAATATCAGGGTAGGAGAAGGCCTTCTAGGTAGTGGGCCAGGATAAACTAAAGCACAAATTCTTAAAAAAAAAAAAAAAAAAGTACATTAGGTACTATTGACTGCAGATATTTTGCATTTCTGCAATTTAATGTCAGGAATTACAGAGATATGACAGAGGAGGACTTTATGTAACATGTTAAGAACTTAAGAACTTCCAAATTTTAAAACTCGCCTAAATGGAATTTCTTTAATGAAGTCTTTCTCAAAATTCCCTAAACAATTATAGGTGTTTGTTTGGTGGTTTATTCCATCATTCCATGTCATCAGTCAGGGATTTTCTATTTACTACTTCTATTATCCTATTTTTATTTTTTTTACATCTTTCTAAGTTTGCCAAATTAGATTCTATTTCATACACACTGTATGGCCAGACTTGGAACCAGTCAGAGAAAAAGTAAATGGATTTTTATTTTTTTGGATGAATTTATTTTTTATAAAAATTTCTATTGCCTTCCTAATGAGAGAATTAACAAGCGGGAGAGTAATTCTGGGAGTCCGTACCACTCATGAACAAGCACACTTTTGCTCAAAGCAGACTTCTTCCAATGTAAATGAAATGTTCTATCACAATTGGTCACCAATCAGTATCCATGTATTTACAGATATGAAGATATTCTGTGGGTATATGTGTGTGTGTGTGTGTGTGTGTGTGTGTGTGTGTGTGTGTGTTTCCTTTTTTGAATGTCTTATAATTATCTTGTTAAAAGCAAGGTACTCCTTCTTGGGTAATAGGAAGTAGGTAAATATGCCTTTAATGTGAAGATTTATGTTAATCTTACTGGAAGTTGGGCTGTGGTTAATGTTTGTTGTAGCTATAGGTAAGAGAAACTTAAAATTCCTCTACTGTCCTTGTTCTTTACTCCCCTTTTTGACTTTAGGTTTTCCTATGTACTACTCCTTTGAGAAAATCTGTATTTTGCAACTTGTTTAATTACTGTTATTATATTGAACCTGTTGGTTTGGTGGTAAGGTATAGTGTGTGGAGGAGAGAAGCATACAATAATCCAATTAATCTTAGTGGGTCTGACAGTTTGCTGGGGCTGTGTCTCAAAGATGTGACATTCACAGGGGTTTCTTCAGAGTATTGTTTTTATTTTTTATTTTTCCAGTGATCCTTTTTCCTTCCCTGCCTGCAATATTCCCAATCTATTTCTTTAAATCATGACCCCTTTTGACTATAGTTTTCCCCCTTAGGTAAGACAGTAAATCCAAAATAGCGAGAGTGGTAGGAACTTCCTTGCCCAGCTGAGATAAGATGCTGACAAAGTCATTTCCCTTTAAGAGTTGGTCTGTGTTATAGAGAGACTTCTCGATATATTTCACAATGGAGATTCTTCACTACTCTTGCCAGAGAACTAAGATTATCTTCCTTGATTTCTCACTTCTGATATATCTATGTTTAAAAGCATAGAGAGGTAATGTGGATGACATGAAAATGAGCTCTACTACTTTAGAATTTTGGTTGTGAGCAACAGAAATTTAGTACAAACTAAATTAAGCAACACATATAAAATCATTTTAATTATACAAGGTAAGACTATGAAAGCCAGGTCCAGGAATATAGGTGGCCTTCCTGAATAACACGATATTGCACCAAGAAAGAAATGAGAAAGTAAGTCAAACCCCTTCCCACACACACACACACACACACACACACACACACACACACACACTTGAAAGAAACAAAGCAAACCATCATAAACAGAAGTAGATATATCATAGATGATGCAATTATCAAACAGGGTGTATAAAGATCTGTGAATAATAATACATTAAGGGCTCTAATGGAAATGGTAAACATAAAAAACACACTAATAGTTATTAGAAGCAAAAAGAGACTCTAAAAAAGAATCAAAAGAAAATGCTAGAAATAAAAAACCATTGTAATAGAAATGGAAAATGCCTGTGATGAGCTCTACAGTAGACTCAAAAAGGCATGAGAAAGAATAAGTGAACTTGAAGGTAGCTCAATATAAACTTCCAGCATAAACTGAAATGGAGAGAGAGAAAGAAAGAGATAGAACAGAACACCCAAGAACAATATGGGACAATATGACAAAGTATAATGTATGTATGATTTGAATACCAAATGAAGAAAATGAGAACAGAGTAGAAGAAATATATGAAGAACATTGTCCTAGAAATTTCCAAATATAATGACTAAAACCAAACTACAGGTCCAGGAAGCCAATCCAACATCAGTAAGAAAAAATACCAAAATAATCACACAATCATATCTTATATAACAGAAAAAAATCAAAGATAAACTTTGAAAGAAGACATTGTTGTGAAGGTAGCATTTCCAAAAGTATTGAAATTATAGCAAAATTCTCTCCAGAAACAATACAAGCAAAAGGAGAAATATTTAAAGTATTGAAAGAACCAATGTATTCAAGCATTAAAAGACATCCGTATAAAAAAGAAGTTAAATAGTCTCTGTTTGCTGATGACATGATCTTATATATAGAAAACCGTAAAGCCTTTACCAAAACACTGCTAGACCTAATAAAAATAACTGAGTAGATTTCCAGTTTACAAAATCAACATTCAAAACTCAGAAGCATTTCTATATACTAACAATGAACTATCCAAAACACAAGTTTAAAATTTCCACAGTATCAAAAAAGTACTTGGAAGAAAATTTAACAAAGGAAGTAAAAGATCTATAATCTGAAACCTATAAAAAGCTAATGAAAGAAATTGAAGCGATAAGTAAATGGAAATATATCCCATGTTTATGTACTGGAAGAATTATTAATACTATATTAATACTATTAATGCTATAATAATACTAACTATAGTTAAAATATCCACATGACTCAAAGTTATCTAAATATTTAATGCAATTTTTATCAAATTTCCAATGTCACTTTTCACAGGATTAGACAAAACAATCTTAAAATTTGTACAGAACCAGAAAAGACTACAAATAGTCAAAGCAAATTGAGGGAAAAAATCTGGAACCTCAACTCAATACCAAGAAAACAAATTACCAACTTAAAAAAAAATGGAAAAAGGATCTGAAAAGACATTTCCCAAAAGACAAGATATAAATGGCCCACAGATATATTAATATGAAAAAATGCTCAACATCTCTAATCATCAGGAACATACATGTTTAAACCACAACAAGATATCACATCATACCTATTAGAATGGGTATTACTGAAAAGACAAATAAAAATAAGTGTTGTCAAGATGTGGGGAAAACAGAACTCTTGTACAGTGTTGGTGGAAATGTAAATAGGCCATTAAGTATGAAATGTCCAATTTCGAATCAAAAGTTTAGCTTACTATATCCCAACAAGGAGCAGTACAATTAATCAAAGTATAAACCTAAACAACTGACATAGTTTTTCCATCTTAATGGTAGCTTGTTTATGCCAGCAGGACAGAAGCCTGGAGAGCCAGCAGCAATGAAATCACGAAAGGTGTTTTCCACACCTTGTTGAGAATTGAATGTTTCTCATTGCAAGAAGTGGTTCAAAGCCTGGAAGAAGTGGTAGTCAGTTGGGGCAAAATCTGGTGAATATGGTGCATGACACAGAGTTTCCAAGTCCAGCTTCTGTAGTTTGAGCAGCGTTGTTTGTGACATTTGTGGTTGAACATTGTCTTGCAAGAGGATTGGCCTGTCTCTATTGACCAACCTCAGTTGCTTAATTACAAGTGTCCTCATCATTTCCTCCAAGACGTTGCAGTAGACATCTGCTGTAATAGATTGACCAGGTTTCATGAAGCTGTAGTGGATAATAGTATATTGAACATGGTAGGTGCTTAATTAAACCTCGTTTAGTGAAAAGCTAGGCAGAGTAGAATGTGGATCATTTCTTCCCATAATGAGACATCATATGGAAGTCACATGAAGACAGATGGCATCCCTTTCTTACATTCGTCTCCTCACTATGGAACTCACTATGTGTTCATAGCTCATTAAACAGCAAGCATGACTGAAGTCTCTATTTCTTTTTCTCTCTTCACCAGGGATTTACTGACCCTGGGTGTGTCTGATGCCAGCCTCACCTGACCGGAAGAGGTGTAGAATCTTCAGTCGGATCTGCTTAGTTTTGATGGTGTAAACAACTGGGTTGAGTACTGGAGGTATAAGAAAGTGCAGGTAGGAGAGCAGCACACGGCTGTGCAATGAAGCCCGTTTCCCAAATCTGTGGATCATGGACAGGCCAATCATAGGTGTGTAGAACAGCAGCACAGCACAGATGTGGGAGACACAGGTGTTGAGAGCTTTGAGGCGCTCAGCCCTGGAGGCAATGGACAGCACTGTTTGGAGGATCAGCCCATAGGAGAGAACAATGAGCACTGAGTCTGCACCCAGCGTGGAGAGAACCACAAAGAGACCATAGGCACTGTTGACATGGGTGTCAGCACAGGCCAGCCTCATGACGTCCGGGTGCAGGCAGTAGGAGTGGGAGAGCTGGTGGCTCCGGCAGTAAGGCAGCTTCTTCAGCATGATGGGGGCCGGGATGTGCAGACCGACACTGCGCACCACGATGGCCAGGCCCAAGCTGGCAATCCGGGGGCTGGTGAGGATGGTGCCATAGCGCAGGGGGTTGCTGATGGCCACAAAACGGTCAAAGGCCATGGTCAGCAGCACAGAGGACTCCATGATGGAGAAGGTGTGGATGAAGAAGAGCTGGGCCAGGCACACATCCACAGCCAGCCCCCTGGAACCCACCATGTAGAGAGGGAGCATGGTGGGCAGCGTGGAGGCAGACAGGCCCAGGTCAGTCACTGCCAGCATTGATAGGAAGTAGTACATGGGCTGGTGCAGGCAGGGCTCTGTCCTCACCACCCACAGGATCAGGCTATTCCCTGCCAGAGAAGCCACATACATGGCACACAGGGGGATGGAGAGCCAGGTGTGCACAGCCTCGAGGCCCGGGAGGCCCGTCAGGAACAAGGAGGTGCTGGTGTGGTTGGAGTCTGACATGATGACCTGAGGGGCAGAATACCATGTAGAAGTGCCGTCACAGGCCCTGCAATCAGATGGATGGCTGGGTCAGAACATTTGCTTACCGTGACCTCACAATGACTCCCCAAAATGTTCCACTGGCAACCCTGGCATTATAATTTGTCAAAGAATTTTTCTTAGTTCATAAATAGAGGAGTTTTTGTAATTATTAGAAGATACATTTTATGCATAGTAAGCCTGGTTCTGGAGCCACGCAACAAAATGTGCTCAAAAATTAGAGTTTGAAACATGGCTCCAAAAGGAGACCATGGCAGTGTTAGTTCCAACTGTTCCATATA
>NW_012147897.1:190366-232750 GCF_000956105.1 Propithecus coquereli | reverse complement strand
TATATTAGGAAGTGAACTTCTGTTTCCAATATAATTATTGTTTCAAATCTGGGACCAGAATCCAGGGGTCCTCCCTTCCTCTCAAGTTCTTTACACTGCCTTTTAATGGGTACTTCCTCAATTTGTGGAATATGAGAATTTTGCACAAACATCTTTTTTCATGATCAAAATAATGCAAAACAAAATTACTTCCTTTAATGTGTCAGCCCACTTATGTGAGCTCACAAATACAAACTGACCTCACATACCACTTAAAATGCCAAGCTATGTAGATTTTTAATCCAAATATGATTCATTCTCAAAGTGGATATGAATATGTAGGCTATTAGTTAAACAGAATAATTCTTCTCATAGATTATTGAACAGATACCTTAAGGCTTATCTCTAACTATTCAACATTATACCACTAAGAATATAGATACTAGAAAATAGCATTACTTGCCAAGGAATCAGGGTTTAGATCCACTTATAAGTTGCAGAAATGTACAATAATCTCAGAATAGAGCTCCTGTTTTCCTTTTGCTTTCGGTCTTGAATTTTGATCACTGTTTCACCTCCTACTATCTTAGTTACCTCCCTATATTTAATCCATTATGAATTTCATATTTTTAGACCAAAATGAAAGCTTCTCTCTTTCCTTCCTAATCATAAATGAAGGAAAGAGATTTCTGGAGTTTTCCAGGAATGCAAAACACTACAGAACAACAACCAACAAGGACAACTTAATTTTGAGGAATCTTATTCAACCATATGATCAGAATTTTTTTAATGACATTAATTTTCTCTATTTTTTCACATCGCTTTTCATTTGTCTAGGATGGGCAATCCAGTATCCCACTCCCTTTGAAAAGTAGATTCACACAATGAATTGTCATTTTTTTTCTTCTTCAGATAGAAGTGTATGAGTGTAATTTATTAGAGTTACATTTCACTTAGTTTATTAAGTATTTTCACTTGTAACACTTTAAAGCATCTTAACTCTCAGAAGTTGGCCAATTAATTTTTTCTGACTAAGATACTTAATCATCAAGAAGTCAGTTATATAACTTTGCCAAGCCACTTAGATCATCAAAGGAGGCCCCAGGACTGGAGATAATTCTGGCTGACTTTGTGCTCTGTACTCTGAATATTGTGGCCTATTGCTGAATACAAATGCCAGCTGTTAACAAACAGACTCGGATACTCACAAAACTTACCCTTAAATCAAAGCCCATGAATTATTTTTTTTCTTCATTTTCTTTATGATGGCCACTTCTGGTTTTCCTCTTGTAATCTACCTTTCTACCTCCAAATTAGATGTCTGCATTTTTATTCAGTAATTAAACTGTGCAAACTATGGTTCTAGATGCAGGAATTAGAACTATGAAAAATAGTAATAATAAGGTTTCAATAATAAAAGAAGCATCAGAGTCAATATTATATCAAATATATGAAGACAATAGGACAATGTGGAAAGAGAAGGAGGTGCTAGATTGAGAATTTAGGGAATAGCTCTCTGCAGAGGGGACCTCCAGAGTAAGAGCAAAACAGCAAGAAGGAAAAAGACAGCCAGAGATCTGTGCGTGCAGTGTTAGGGAATGCAGAGAGATGTGTCAGGAAACATCAAATTATTAGCGCACAAGTTAACTAGGAGATGGACATCTGCTATGGCTGCAATTGTGATAGAAATAAGAGAGAAAAGAGAACACAGAGAACCAAAGCCAATTCAATCACATAAGAAAACTTTCCTTCACCTGGCATGGTGCGGGCAATTCCCTTCTGTGCTGAACACAAATCCAGTGGCTCCTGAAAGTATAGACTCTGAACTAGTGGCATCAATAATCCACGGGACATGTAATGCAAATTATTAGGTACCACCCAAACCCTTCTTAATCAGGATTTCTTGGGTTGTAACTCAGCATTTTGTGTTTCAAGAATCGCTCAAGGTAATTCTGATGCACATCAAAGTCTGAGAACCACTTCTATACGTTGTTAGGTAGAGTATTTCTTCGTAAACAGCTTACTGCAATGCTGTTGAAGGCCCTCTGAAAGAAGGCAGTTGGAGAGAAGAAAGGTTACGGATTAAGAGAAAAGGGGCACCCTTAGAAAGAAACTTCACTTCTCGGTGCTAGGCTCTAAGATGGTTTCAGCAAGCACACTCGGGCACATAGATTCTTTGACTGGGATCCCCTAAATGATTTTACTACAGATCATTAAACAACAAAAAGTATATGACAATTATGACAGACAAGGAAATTATGTTTTTCCTAATAATTTACTGTGAAAAGTATCAAATTCTTAATAAGATGATCTGCATGACAGCTGAACTCTGCTGCTGTAGGAAGTAGGGCAAGCCGTTTCACCCAATCCACATATAGATTTATAAATTTCTAATCAGTTGCTGACAGAGTAAATGTGAAATAAGGTGAAGAAATGTTTGAGAAAATTGACTGGAAAGAATTGTACATTCAAATAAAGTCTTTGAACACTCTGTTTCTATGAATTCTTCATTTTACATTCACCCTGCACCATTTCTTTAAAATTAGAGAAAAGCACACATTTTTTAAAAAATAAACTGAAAGTTTCCTTATTTCAACCATAGATCTCAGATGTAGAAACACAAGTACAGTGAACATCCTTAGTGTAAGCAGAGTCAGAATTCCTGACTTTATTTTACTTAGTGCTTTTTTTTTTAAAAAAAAAGAACATATAAAAAAGATGGTGAGATGCTCATATATGTGGAGCGTATTATTTTTGTGTATATCGAACTCAGATGATTGCTTAGACAAAAAAGAGTTTTGTGAATGTATGTGTGTGCTGTTTTATTGTTGTTTTAATTTTTAAAATGTACTCGTTGAGTAAAAGAATTTAGTAATAAGAAGCAGAAGGATATAGTTAAAAAGTTAGGGCATTTGTTTCTGGTCCTGGCTTCAGCACAAAAACACTGAGGATTAAAAAAAAAAAAAAAGCTTGGATAAAATTTGGACCTAACTTGAACTTAAGTATTACCAATTTACCAAAAAAAGTTAAGAATACACTACGAGCTTCTTGCTTTGGGGAACTTTTTATGTTTTTGTTTTTGGCTGGTCAGCAGATTTTCAATCAGCTGTAAATCTGTGACATCATGGAGCAAAGTGGGATGTCGTGATGGATTTTCCAACACTAGTATCTGTTTTCTTCTACAACCACAGTAGAATTCAGAACAGCATTAAGAGCCAATATTGTGCTATGATAGTAATAAGAATATTAATATAAGAGTGTAAGTTTCATGTTCACAAATAGCTCCCTTTTCATACTACATACATACTCATATACCATGGTGACTTCAGTTTTTCCACCATCTAAAAAGGGAAATTGGTGAAATATACTAATTCTCACAGCATACAAACCTCATAGGTTTATTTAATGATAAAATAATAGAGTGGATGGGGGTTCTTTTTTAAAGTGCTCAGAAAGAAAATAATCATTGTTAATATTTGTCCTTTATTTGTTCCTAAATGTATTTACAGTGCAAAATTACCATGATAAATGTACTCACCATTCAAAATGAAAGGAACTTTTTCAAAGACGATTCTTCAAAGATTTAGAAAGAATTGCGTCTTGAATCACTGACATTACTGATTTAGATTATCTTTCTTTTGCCTTCCATCTTGGGAGAAGAAAAAGAAATAAAACTGTCTTCACAAATCAGCAACTCTCCATGCCATTCTATTCCTCACACTTTTCCTCATTTTAGCTTATTTCCCTTGAGGGGCATAGAATTAGTCTTCCTAGAGATTCAGGTATACAAATATCAGGATGTATTTAAGACAAGGGAGTATGTTGCTGGTGAGTTACTAGTCCATCTCCTAATCACACATTTAATTAGCTATAGTGTGACAGTGCATTTGAAGAATTTTTCAGGAAATTCATCTGATAGTTCCCACATGGTACCTGAAAATAAAGAGCTCCTTTTCTTCCTGTAAATATTCAATGTCCTGTCTTTTTCAGGGTCTTAACTCAAAATATATTAAGACTACTTTTATTGATCTCTAATAAGAACCCTGGAAGATTACTTTACTCTCTACTCCAAACCCCATGTTATTTATACTCCCACAAGGAGACAAGAGCTAAGAACATTTCTTCTGCTTTTCAGGAGTCCAGTGGCAGGGAATCCACATTGAACCATAATTTTATAGCAAATCAGCCAATGCCAGGATATCATTCCCTGGTGAATACAGCAGGCACTATGGGCTTTGGGGCAACTGACTTTAGCCACGTCATTGCTAAACAAGTTTTGCTGTGGGCTGAAGAGGCTCCACTGTGATTGGGAGTCTTTCGGCCCTGTACAAGTCTGTGTTTTTCACATACTGATTCCCCTTATAGTGTGGTTAAGAATAATTGGTCTGCTGTTAGTACAAAGTCTAACAACATAAAATCAATCCTGAGTTCAAGGTTGTCCTTTCCACTTACAATTCTATAAGTTGAATAAACTCTTTTTCCTGGAAAATATAGTAGTACAATGCCATCTTTGGGAGGTAATGGATGTGTGATTAACAATGGCCCTGGGGTTAAAATGTGTGGGTTTGAATCTCAACTCTTTGACTTAATAGCTCTTGAGTATTTGGGTGTGCTATTTAGCCTCCAAATGATTCAGTTTCCTCATCTGTGAAATTGGAATAGTGAAAGAAACTAATGCATAGAATTGTGAGGATTAAATGAGATACTTCATTAAAAATCTTAAAACAATCTTGTCAGTACCTAAATAATTAGTTATTATTTCAATATTATTATCATTTTATACCATAATAATATTGTGAACGTGTAAAATAATTACATATGCAAATCACTTATAAATTCTTAAAAGCATACATTAAACATTTAATAAATCATTTTTATTGTTATTACTTTTATACAAGTGCAGCAAAGAAACTTTTTATTGTTACAACATAAATAATAAAAGTTCAACAAAATGAAGCAATTTCTAATTTTGAGGACATATCTCTCTAGTTAAGTAGAAATCACAAAAGTAGCCATAGCATTTAACACACAAGCAGACAATTCATACCCCCCAAAATAATGTTTTGTAAAATTATCTGTTTCACAATGTAAGTACAAAACAAAACAGAAAAGTCAGTTTTAGTTATGGGCATTCTCATTTGTCATCTCCCTGACTATGAATGAAACATAGGCCCATAAATCTTTCCGCCTCAATGTTATATGTTATAAATAAGTAATGGATATTGAATGTATCCCAACACATAAACAACCATAACACTGGCGAAGATACATGAAGCACATCAGACATTGGAAAACAAACAGTACAGAACTGTAAGGCCTTGTGATAAAGAAAACAATAGGTCAACTTCATGTTCATCCAGGCTTTCTGTCTGACAGCCCTTTATAAACTCGGACAGTTGAATGGAAATTGGAAGCAGCTCTTTCCTTACTGAAGGGAGAGAGCAGAGCTCTGATTTCAGATAGGATGACACAGATCAAAACTTGGGGCAACTACTAGATAAGAAGAGGTTGCAGAAGGAGAAGTCCTAGAAATCTGCTTAGGTGTCTACTTGAGTTTTTCACCAAATACTCAACTGACAATTCACCGGGGAAGACTCAAAAAACTTTCCAAAAGAACAACGAGGGACAGGAGTAGGCTATGAGTTGAATAGAGGTTCTGGATCTCATATAATACAGAGATGCATTGGAGTTTGAACAAGATAGAGGGCGAGATCTCCTTGAATACCTTGGACATTGATTTGAAACCTCCTCGGTGGTAGAGAGACCACACCACACGAGTAGTACAATGTGGTGTAAGGCTAAAATTAAAATTTGATATTATGTGACACCTTGACATTTGGAACTGATATAAGTAACTCTGGAAAATGGTGTTTGGGCACTGTAAGTTTCAAGATGAAAAGAACTGTACATTGTACTTGAGTTGGAAAATTTGTTTTCAACCTGAGGATGGATTAACAGTTTTGAAATAGAGATGACCTGATGGGAAAATAAATTATAAAAGGTGGGATCCAGATTTTGACTGCCAGGAAAAAATTAAAAATAAAATAAAGAGTAATATTTTTAAAGTGATATAAGAAAAAAACAAAAACATTCGATTCATAATTCTAATTCAGTAAAAATTTTCTTCATAATTGAAGAAGAAATAAAGACATTTCAGATGAGCAAAACTGCGCTAAAAATAAATGTTGAACAAAGTTTCTAAGGTTGAAAAGAAAGGATACCAGGTATAAATTTGGGCCTATGTTAAGGAACACAGAGTATTATATATAGCAAATGTGATAGTAAATATAATTTTCTCATTTAATAATTTATTTACATATAAATCATGACATATCCATAAAATGAAATATTATTCAATAATAGAAAGAAATAATATATAAACTACATAGAAGGATCTCAATATGGCCCTGCTGAGTGAAAAAAGAAAGACCAAAAGCAAAAAAAGGCATATACTTTATAAATACATTTACTTTAAGTTCTAGAAAGTTGAAAACTAGTCTGTATTAACAAAATCATCTCGGTACATGAGATAGGTTGAATGGGGAAAGGTGTCAGCGAAGGAGAACAAAAGGTCAACAGGAAAGTTATGGGGGTGACAGATAAGTTTGTTATCTTAAATGTGATAATGATTCCATGGAGGTATGCATATGTAAAATTTATCAAATTGTATACTGTAAATATGTGCAATTTATTATAGTTCAATTATGTCTTAATAGTTGTGAAAATTAAGATAAAACCTTAGTAAATAGACACACATAAAACAGTTCCAAGTACACAAAGGAGGATCACCTGATGCAGCATAGTATGGTAGGAGGGTAACAAAATGTATCTTTAATGCATTGATACTAGATTTATATTTGCGTTTAGGAGAAGTGGGGGAGATAGACGGTTGTCAAAGGAGGAAGAACATGGGGCATTGCTGGCAGTTATAGGATGAAATAATGGTCACATGCCAGTAACTGCAAAGTGTTCATGGAACACTTCAACTATTTTGTGTTTCTGGAATGTGAAAATGAAGGCAAGATCTGTTGAGAAATGAGGTCAGTTCAAGGATGGTTGTATTTGCCATGCTTAAAAATTTCATCTGTCTAAGCTCCACTTAAACTTATCACTTCAAAATCCCACCCAACAAATGAACCCACCCTTCTATTTGGTCTAACCATAAAATTTGCTGTCTGGTACCAAAGTAATTGTGACATACTGGAGAATTATATGTTTACAAGCCTATTTTCCTTAATGATTTAAACTTTTCACCCTGAGAAAACAATATTCTATTTTGTTTTCTTTATACGTGGAATAGGAGGTGGCATAGTGTAGGCGAATAAATATACTTAGGAGGGAAACAAAGTATTTCTTTTCTTATTTCCATCATGATATTATAAATAACTTTGCAATACAGCTTTATCTAAAGTATTAGCACTTAAATGAAAGACTTACTAGACCTATTATTTTTACATTATTAATAGAGCAATTTCATCAGATAACTTAGATGAAAATTTACTCTAGAAAGCAAGAAGCCATGACAGATTAAGGAAATCAATTTCTCTATCTTTGGTTCATCAGAGTCAGCTAATTCTCATAAAATAGGCCTTCAGAATGTGTACTTGGCTTATTTTTGCTTTCCTAAAGGATTAAGGAAGCTGAATTGTACATGGAGTCTTTTATTAAAAAATTATAGAATCTTAGTAGCTTATGAGGGCACAGAATTTTTAATGCATGTATTATGAAGTGAGAAGCAGTGAATTAACTTCATTCAGAGAGCTAGAGAGTCTTGGAGGTTCTGTCCACCTTTCATATGTAATGGAGTTGAGGTAACCCCACCAATATTTTATTCCTATGACTCAGAGTATTTTGGGGTGGAGCATCTTTAGAATGTGTACCTGAATCTCTTTGGTTTTGACAGTGTAGACAATTGGGTTGAGCATTGGAGGCACAAGAAAGTGCAGGTAGGAGAGAAGCATATACACCTGAGCTGGTATCTTCTTTTTACCAAAACGATGGATCATGGATAGGCTAACAAGTGGGGTATAGAAAAGTAGTACTGCACATATATGGGAAATGCAGGTGTTGAAAGCTTTGAGCCGCTGAGTGTTGGATGCAATGCTCAATACTGTCTTCAAGATCAGCACATAGGAGAGGAGAATGAGCACAGCATCCATCCCCAGTGTGGAGAGCATGACGAAGAGCCCAAAGCTACTGTTCACAAGAGTGCTGGAACTGGCCAGCCTTAGAACATCAGGATGAATGCAGTAAGAGTGAGAAAGAGAATTCACAGGCTGGAATTGCAGCCTTCCAAGGAGCACAGGCAGGGGCAAATGGAGGGCAGCACTGTGGGTCACAATGGCCAGCGCAATGACCCCAATGCGCCTAGTTGTGAGAATGGTGGCATAGCGTAGGGGCTCTCGGATAGCCACACATCGGTCAAAAGCCATGGCCAACAGAATAGCTGATTCAATGACTGAGAAAGTGTGGATGAAGAAAAGTTGCATAAAACAGGCTGGAGCTCCTATCTTCCTCTGGCCCAGGAGAAAGACAGCTACCACTGAAGGCAGTGTAGAAGCTGAGAGGCCCAGGTCAGCCACTGAAAGCATGGACAGGAAGAGGTACATGGGTGTCTGGAGACTGGATACAGATTTCACAGTGTACAATATGGTGACATTGCCCATCACAGAAAGAACATAGATGGAACAGATAGGAATAGCTGTCCAGCAATGAGCAGTCTCCAGTCCTGGGAGATCCATCAATATGAAGAAGAAACTGCTGGCATTATTGCTGTTAGGAGTTGCCATAACTCTGGGGAGGAATTGCCCTAGAAAAACTGTAAAGCAAGCAAAAAACTATTTTTTTCACAGCATTTTTTTTTTATCATCTCATCCCATATAATACTCATTGCTCTGGCCTGCAGAGTAACACTGCCCTTTCTCTTCACACAGTACAGAATCTCATTCCTTCAGAGGTTTTTACTATGAAACATTTCTGACCCTCTTAGTGGTTTGCCCTAGTTTTCAATAGCATATTTGGACCATTCAAATAAAAAAAATTTATTCCTCATCTTTAAGACATTTCAAAATTTTAAAACTACAAAGGTCAACCTCATGTCGAGAACATAAGACCTATGCGCATGACCTAGATTATTTTTAGTCCCAAAATATAAGCAAGTTCCTAAAAAACGCAGACAGGGAGAACCATTTTTAATGGTTGCTTGGGAATTAGGGTGTAATAAATACCTATTCTGAACTCCTGCTATTACCAGATATATTTTTTTTTTTGTTTTGAAAGGGGCCCAGGGTATCACAAGTAAAAACTGGGACAGGAAGACATCAGGAGAGTTTTGGACTTGATGTGTATGCTTACTTGATTTAAATTTCTTTCAAGTCTTTGCTGCACGGTACTTTCTAAAAATGTTAGGATAGCTTGTATAGATATATGAGAGGAAGAAGGTAAAGACTAGAAAATATTTGCATTTGCAAACAAAATATATGGTCAATGGCATCACACATTTACTGAGCTCCTGGCTATGTTCTTAGTGTTATTAACACAATGACAGACAATATATAGCCTCTGCCTTTGAAAGTCTAATATCCGCCTGGTAAAACATATAGCATCTACATAAACTAGTTCAAGAGAACTTTTACTACTGGACAGATAAAAGATCCCAGCTGCAAATCTACATTCTGCTCTGCACAACTCACCTTTCTAAAGAATGATCCTGGGTGCCGTCGGGGACCCTTACTAAGGAAAGGAATAAAGTATGAAATTTGAGTATGTAGAATTCACAGGAAGTTTTGGTCATATATCTTAATTTCACTTTAAATGGTTATTTCCATTCTCACTATATTAGAAACATTTTCTTCTAAAATGACAACCTCAACATTTTCCTGAGAAGTCCATTATGTAGCACCTATGACAAAGAGAACAATCTTCATCATATTCTGACCCTTTTCCTCCAACCAATTCTAATGCTGCCCCATAAAGTCATAAAGAACATATATGATCCCCATTCCACATGTTAACTGTTAGTGTAAGGAAAACCCAAAGTAGAAATTATGTGAAAGTTAAGCAAAGGTCTCAAAATTTAAACAAGTATGAACTGTAAACAAATATTGGCAATAATTATAGGACAAGTGGCAGAAGGAGACTCGTAGACACTCATAAAGAAGACAAGAGGTAGAGGCAGGTCTACCAGATTTGATGAAAGAGCATGAAGAGAAAAAATATCTGAGTTTGTGTCATGAGTTGTTAAAACTTAGTATATGTATATAGCCAAATTCTGATAGAGGAAAGTTATCAGAATAACAGGAATTTACCTGTGTTATTTGTGGGAATCAGTTATGAAGAGAGAGAGGTATTCCTAGGAAACTGAGCCATGGTCCTGAGTGTTTAACAATTCAGTAGATACAATCAAGCAGAGGTCAGAAATGTGTATTTGCCTATTTCTCCCAGTGCTTTCCACTTCCGTGTGTGAAGAGATGAGGGAATTATTCCTCCCACATGAACCTTTGATAAGATGTTTTCAGTTACAAAGTGAGCAGTGAAATTACTATGTTCTTCATCTGAGCTTTGCCAAAAAACTCACAGAGAAAATGTTGATTTTTAAGGCCATTTGTCCAACTGCTAAATTGATGCTGTAACTTCCCTAAAAAAAAAAAAAAATGAAATCACATGTCTCAGAAAACAATTCATTCAATTGTGATATTTAAATAATTGTAGAAATCTACTTTTTTCCAAAGCCATTTGTGCACGTTAGAGAAGCATTGTAAGCTCAATTGAGTATCTAGATTTTAGCTGTGTTAAATCATTCCAGCCTGCATTCTTGTCTGATTAAATGAGCCACATGAATATTTCCTTTAATATCATAGTCTTAAGAGGATTTTTGTATGTTTAATGTCTAGTCATTAATGTTTAATAACAAGCAATAATACAACTATGAGATAGATCTTCATGTGGAGAAGAGATACACATTATGACCAAATTTGCTCATACAGAAATGTCAAATGGCAAGAGTTAGCAAGAAATAGAAGACAGGAAACCTCTTTAGACAAAGGCCAGATACATAGTTCTTCCTTCCTAACTATCTCATCTTAAGCTCTGAGTGGATAGCATTTTGTTGAACAATGCCTGGTATTTGAAGAAGTTTGTATAACTCTTATGAATTCTAGAGTTGTTTGTTTCAAAAAATGGTTGGCAAAATGCCTGTATTCCCAGCTATTCAGGAGGCTGAGGTGGGAAGATTGCTTGAGGCCAGGAGTTTGAGATCATCCTGGGAAATATAGTGGAACCCCATCTTCAAAAAAAAAAAGTAATACCCAACTTTCTGAGATGAATTACTATATCACCCATATCTTAGGTGGCTATTTAGCTACACAGTTGCTAATGGTACTAAAGCTACAAAAATGGAATCCTGGAGTTTCTTGTGTTGCCTTGAGAAGCACTATATAAACTAAGTTCTCTGAAGAACTTTCTTCAGAGATTAAACGTAGATTTATTATTTTTAAATGAACTTACAGCCTAAGATAAATATTATTAGTCCCTTAAACTATTCCTTGCAAGGCAAAATCTCCACATACATCTTTATCTTGGAAATCTCATTGGTAGCTATTTGGTGTTGTCTCTATTACAATGTTGTATGAAAATTAGAAAACATATTTCTAGTTTTCTTTTCTTCATTTTATCCTCCCTCTCTCCCTCTCTATTTCCCTTCTTTCCTTACATCCTTCCTTTCCTTTCTTTCTTACATTAATTACCTAATATGTACTATACATAAATGTTGTTTGACTTGAAGTTGATCTTAAACTCCAAATTCAAGGATTAAGTGATTGTTGGGTGAGGAAAGAGTGGTCAGGGATTGTTTCTGAAAATTATAGAATATGTCACATAAGAGGATTAAAGGTGCTACCAACCTCCAACAAGTGTCCTTTCTACCTCATAGATCCTTATACAGAGTTTGCAACCATATTTTAGATAACTAATGACTTCCCTTGACTCCCATTCCAGGTACATATATGACATGATTTGGCCTAACCTAGCCTAAGGTGTTTCCATCATTCACTCACCAAACCCAGGACAGAAACACAGCTCTGTGGATGGTGGTGCAGCTTGGGCCCCCATGAGGCTCCCTGCCTTGAACGTAACACCAAGTGAGCAGGTTTATAAATCCCTGGTTCTTGCTCTCTGTGGAAGCCTGCAGCCTGCACCTAATCCCTGTGGCATAGGCTATTACAGCAGCATTAAATGTGCATGTGCCGGCCAGAGCTGGGTATTGCTAATTCATTGTGGATCCTTGCCAGCTCTCCAGAATAATACATGATATGATCTCAGAACATGTAACCAGTTTTGCTGTAGGCTTCCTTTCTTCTGTTCCCAGAATCAGACTATTGTCATTACTCAGAGATAGAAGTTACCCCATAAACCCTAGCTGCCCTTTCCCAAGAAACATCTTATATCACATTGAGAACTCCAAGACATATAATCACTCATATCCTCCAAACAAAGCACGCCTTCTTTCCAAATCCAGTAGTTTTTTCTTAAATCGTAAATATGCTGGAAGTTGGAGTGAATATTTATAGCACTGTTCCTGTGAATGATAATATTCATAGATGTTCTCCAAGAAAAATTCATTTTTCATTAATTGATCTTCATTACAATAACATACAGCTTACTTAGCATGTAGCTTACTTTTTCACTGGTATTCTCTCTTCTCCTCCTTCCACCCTCTTCAAAATGAGTTCTTCCTATTCTCTAAAGAATGATTTTAAGAGGTCGGAGAGATGAAAAATGATTCAACAGGAGTATGTCCAATGAGTCTGGGTTTTTTTTGAAGCTGAAAAGGCAGTGATAGAAGATACACATTCTGGATACAGTAGATGTAGAGCTGGACAGAAATGGCCTGGGGAATTGAGGTAGGGACCAAGTCAGGAATGAGGTACAGAAGACAACTCAGGTGAACCCTGACCATGCACTAGTTCAGTTATTCTCTTGGAGGAGACACACGACTCAATGTAAAGTTACACTCATGGCTAAGATTTAATATTGAAAAGGACACTATGCAGGATCACCAGTAAAAAGGTATACATAGGCAAGATCTGGCAGCTGCAGTCTTCCTAGAATTTTTCCTGGATCTGCAATGGTTGTATCAGCTGTGAACCTCAGTGATACATGAGAGATGTCTCTGTCCATGGAAGCCTGCTTGAGTTATAAAGTTTAGAGTTCTTAAAGAGAGCTCTGCCTCTCTTCCAAGTGCACACAATAAATTTTATGTTTACTTTACACATGATATCAACCTGGTTCATGTTGAGGGGCTGCTTTGAGCATAGACAATGTACCATTACTCTGAAACTATTTGAATATTCCAGAGACTTAGTTCTCAGAGTTTGGTAAAGGTCATCTGCGTGGCTACAAAGATAAGCACTGCTGCACTAATCTTTTACTTGAATCTCCTGTGACTTTCAGAAGTATACCATGCCCCCACTGGAAATCTGTTAGAATTCAGCATGTGTGAAACGTGGCTAGATTCAAATGTGGCCTAAGAATAATTTTGATCCCAGGTGACAAAAAAATATGCTTATTATATACACATAGACACACATACATTAAATGCAATGAAACAAGGAAGGGAAAGATAAACAATAAACTCAAATTTGTTTGGTTACCTTTAAGGATTTAGTTTAAGGTCTATGGTTCAGTGATATATACAGAAATAATTTGCTTTTACTGCAACCTCTTTTACTTAAAACATTCTGACTCCAGTGTGGTAAAACATTATAATTTAACAAAACCAAGTGGAAAAGTATATGATGTTTGTTTCATTATTTCCTGCATATTTTATGTGTTTGGAGTAATAGTAATGATAATATGTAAATAAGAGAGAAACAGAGAATGAATTAGAGGCAGGATTGAAGAATCACATATATCAAGAGGCATTAATGGAAAGGTAAAGATAGTTTATTCTTCTTTGAATAAAGGAGATTACAATTTTTCTTTGAGATCAGAAGGAATAATTTGATGATAGAAATAGAAATAAATAACTTTATGTATGTGAAATTGAAGAGAGGGTAAGGTGTGAAATACAAGTGACTTAAAAAGAGTTGCCAATGTTCAAAATGTTACAGCTGTGGATTACTGATAGAGCCAACATGCTTACAATAATACATAGCTAGCATTAAGGTACTAAGCAAGTTAGCTATCATTAATTTGCAGTCATTCCGGTATGAAAATTTTAGTGTTATTCTTAATTAGGACTCAAAAGTATAAGAATAGAAAAATATAAAGATATTGAAATTGATTCCAAAGTTAAGATTAGACTTGAAAGGTATAAAAAATAAGAAGGCGTGAATATTGAGGGTTTTTTATGGAATATGTGTGATCCAAAGTGAATATGAAAGATAATAAAATAATGACGATTGTCATAGATTTATAGCATGTGAGGGGTTGAAGTACTGAAACTATTAATAGAGGGTTCAAGGCCAAAGTCAAGGAGCTGTGAAGTTGAAGAGTCAGCATGTTTGAAAGACAGAACCTTGTGCTACAGATTGATACACTGAATTTGAAGATTATACCTTTTATGAATGATGACTTTCAGATTCTGGATACTAATAGGGATGTCGATACAGTGACTTTAGGTTGTGATTGTTGACATTGTAAACTTCATTGTTTTATAATTTTTTTCAATACCAGATATTAGATATTCATTTGTCTATCCGTTTCTTTGTTGTGACCCCCTTCAACAACAACATCAAGAAAGCAAACTACATTTAAGACAAAGAATTTTGTTGAATTCAAGATGCTATTGGGGATAAATTAGAAACTGTGAGTTGTCATGGTGATGATAGTGACACAGAACAAAATGGTGATAACGATTATAATCATAAAGATTGTAAAGTTGATAATAAATAAATGGGAAAATTAAAACTATGCCAAGAGTTTTACCTGGCACTTCCTTTGGTCTGTGATCTATATTTCAATGTAAGCCAGAAACCTTTTTTATTTTCAGTACAGTAAAAAAGCATTGACTGGGCCAGGCGCGGTGGCTCATGCCTGTAATCCTAGCACTCTGGGAGGCCAAGGCGGGAGGATTGTTTGAGCTCAGAAGTTCGAAACCAGCCTGAGCAAGAGCGAGACCCCGTCTCTACTAAAAATAGAAAAAAATTAATCAGACAACTTAAAATACATAGAAAAAATTAGCCGGGCATGGTGGCGCATGCCTGTAGTCCCAGCTACTTGGGAGGCTGAGGCAGAAGGATTGCTTGAGCCCAGGAGTTTGAGGTTGCTGTGAGCTAGGATGATGCCACGGCACTCACTCTAGCCAGGGCAACAGAGTGAGACTCTGTCTCAAAAAAAAAAAAAAAAAAAAAGCATTGACTGTTTACTCTCAAATATGTATATATAATATGTGGACAACGTATGGTGTCAAGGCAAGGTAGGGGAGTAGTTTTATTTTTCAATAAGAATGTCTCTAAGAAAAATCTGGCTAATAGATAATTGCAGAGGAGTCCACCGATAAATAGAAACAGAATGGTTATAAAAATACAAATAACATTAAAATGAGAACAATGATACTAGCTATGACACATAAAAAATCATAATATGGAAAGGTACAGGTACAAATATTTTAAAACAATATGTAAATATAGACGTATTTCAAGGTGAAATGTGTTAACAACTTTGTGATTAATAGAGACATTTTAAATACAGCAGCATATCATTGTACTTAATTTAGCCTAATATACCTGTCCTTATACAGTGTCATTTGAGTCATCTAAACTTGAAGAGAATAAAAATTACCCTAAGCATAATGTTTGCTGTACTCATAAGAGAGATAAGTTTTGATATAAATAATTCAATAACCTTCATTGAATTATGTGGGTGCCAAACAGTTTTGCATCCATAATTGGAAAATTATGGCTCTCTCTAAGATCAGGTCAAGGATGCCACTATTACTCCCATCCATGGATAAGAGAAGACTAAAATTTGAAAACAATTATTTTGATTTTTTAGCAGTTTAGAAATTAATTTCTTATCCTCACAGTCCAACAACTTCACAGTTTTTTACCACTTGCTTTTTATAAGCAATCTTACAAGAATTAATGAAACCAACTTTATTTTATCTAACTGAAGTAGGAAAGCCCTTACCTCCTACTCACCATAACTATCCCAATATATGTTTGCTCTATAAGAAGTCACAACTTATTTGGTTTGAAGAACTGTGAAAAGACAATGAAGAGATCGTCTTGTATATGTAAAATTCATTTAAATAGTATGTAATGAATGAGCAGTTATTGAATTTAAATGATGCATAAACACAGTATAAAGTCTAATTAAGGATTTGTCCTTTAGAAAGCAGAAGAGTGAACCACAGCTCATGTTTTATAAAATAAGTTCCAAGATAAAAATATCACCTGAGCTGAAAAGCAATTGTAAAAAGAAAATTTACCTGATAAATTTAAACAACAGTTATAGCTGAAAGAGAAAACTATAGGCTGTGCAATTTGCAAAAATAAAATATACTAGGACCTATTTCTTTGTCTCCAGATTTACATAGAAATAGACATGAAACACCATTTTAGATAGAAGAGTTGGATTAGTGGCCTTTCAGTGGAATATCCATTTTCCAATATTTATGTTATAAATGTTATTTGGGATTCTTCTCTTTTTTTGATGAAGAGCTTCAGAATTTTGTCTTGGATCTGCCTGGTTTTCACCACATATACAATGGGGTTCATCACAGGAGGGATGAAGAAGTGCATGTTGGCCAAGGTCACATAGACGTGTGAGGGAAGTCTTGGGCCAAAGCGGTGCAGCATAGACAGGCAGATCATGGGTGTGAAGAAGACAACCACAGCAGAGATGTGGGAGATGCAAGTGTTGAGGGCCTTGAGCCGGCCACCATGGGAAGCAATGCTTAATACAGTTTTCAAAATCAACACATAAGAAAGAATAATGAGGAGAAAATCAAGTCCCATAGTGGATAGCACCACAAACAGTCCAAAGATACTATTGATCCTAGTGTTGGAGCAGGAGAGCCTTAAAATGTCAGGATGCAGGCAGTAGGAATGAGAAAGTACATTGGAGCGACAGAAGCACAGCCTCCTCAAAAGGATGGGGAGGGGCACCTGTACAGCAAAGGTTCGTGAAACAATGGTGAAACCTATCCTGGCGATCACACTATTGGTGAGGATGGAAGAATAGTGTAGTGGATGAGAAATGGCCACATAGCGATCAAAGGCCATGGCCAGAATAACAGCAGACTCAAAATCCTGAAAGGTGTGAATAAAGAACATTTGGGTGAAGCAAGCAGGAAAGGTCACCTCTCGAGCATCCAGCCAGAAGATCTTCAGCATTGTGGGGAAGGTGAAGAGGGACAGGCCCAGATCAGAGGCAGCTAGCATGGCCAGGAAGAGGTACATAGGCACATGGAGGGTCTGCTCCCTCCAGATAACTGTCATGATGGTCACGTTACCCACCAAGGTAATGAGGAAGATGGCACAGAAGGGTATGGAGATCCAGATGTGCACAGCCTCCAGCCCAGGAATGCCAGTCACCAGGAAGGTGGAGGAGAAGGAGGTGGTGCTATTGACAGGGAGCATGACTCCAGGGCTGCATACCTTTCCTAGAATGAAATGCATTTTCTCAGACACAGATGATAAAATTTGAATTGAACATTTAATTGACTACTCATCATATCTCTTCTTTTAATCTGCTTGTGTTATGTGTCTGAAATGATATTGAATGTTCTTACCGAACGTATAACACCTGATCCTTTCAGACTAGAAGACAAGACCTTCTTTCTAGATCAGATTCCCTAGACATTATAGCTTATTGAATGACAAATATGAAAAAAACAGTTCTGATATTTAATTTACCTAAGTCATTTAATTGATATAAAGATATTTTAGAATAAAAAATCTAGAATAAATAATGTGCTTTCAATAAAATTCTTTTAGAAATTCATCCAATTCATACCTGTTATTGTAATTACAGTAGTACATCATGACCAGGGTATTTCTTACTGCTTTGGTCAATATTAGACAGTCCTACTCAAAATGTAGTTCATGGGCACATTTTAATATGCTATGTTTTCTGGTTGAGATGTGTACAGAAATTGAAAATAAGCATATAGAAACTTTACATCATCCCAGAAACAGATGTTAAAATTTGACATAGTTTTCAGACTGTGAGTGTACATATGCCAGGATAAATCATTACTAACCTCATGAAAACATTTCTTTTAAACTGATCCTGACTGTCTGTATAAGGTTAAATTCTGTTTATTAATATACTTCTGACCCCAAACTAGAAAATAATACCTTTTCTATTGAACAAATTCTCCAAATGTGTTAGCTAATCGAAAGTAAAAAAATCTTGAACATTAATTAATCTAAGTGATGAAATTGATAAAATATTTTAAAATTCAAAATAAATCATTTTAATTGAAATCTTCAATAAAATTATGTAGATTAGCAGCATATACTGTACTAGTACTACTACATTATTCTATGAATTCCTTTCTACCTTGGTCAAAAATGATGTTAGACCAGTCAGACCTTGTTATATCAGTTGTTCATAGCATGTTTTGATCTGTTTTTCTTTTTTTTTCTACATGGAGATGAGAGCAGAAATTGAAAACAACCATTTAGAACATTTTATATGAGCTTGATATAATAGTTCCATTTCTTTACTTTAATAATAAAATTTCTGGCCCTGTTTTTTGGGTGCAATTTTATTATTTTATAACAATTCATATTTAATTATAATTTATACAACATTTACAAAATGTACAAAATGGTTTGTGATAGGTCGAGATTCCTTTTCAATTGGAACTTTACCATCACATAACTTAAGAAGCACTATGTTACATGACAACTCATCATTCAACGTAAACATAATTTTTTCATCAATTACACGTGTAGGAAAATAAAAATAATATTTTTATATAATTCAGACTATAAAAGTAATCATTATAAATTGTTTAATACTCATTTAAACAGTATTTCAGCTCTATCTAATTTTATGGGGATACTTTTTAAATTTTTGACCAATAATGTATAATATAAAGATATTTTTACAGTGACTATATATTTGTGATAGTAACTAGCTTATTTCTAGCCGCAATATAGCAAAAGCGTTGTACTATGACTACTTTATGGAATTGATTCGGTATTGGTCATTTGCTTTCTATTATTCAATGAAATATGTGATAAATACTTTTGTCCATGTGCCTTATTCTTAAATAGGTTTTAAGGTTACAGCAAAGATCAAAGCTAGCATAATTAACTACTGTAATTATAAATGACAGACATCTGGCAAATACCTAACTATAATGTTCAAGATGTCAGAGATGAGGTCATCTTTACGATCTTTTTTATCATAGCTCATGTATGTTGTCGACACATGTGCGTCTCTTTCCCACAAATTTCAAAACACACATATTCTCTAAGTTCACCCATCAGTACTTTGTTTTTATGAAACTAAACATGCATTACATATATACTCTTCACATCATTTGCAATCATCCCCACAGACAATAAACTTTTAAATATTTGCACATAATAATCATCCCAATTTCTCACCTATCTTCACTCACTAAAGGCATTGCTGCTACTTTTTGTAGACCTTTGTGAAGACATGCACTTTAAAATCCTGCATGGAAGCATAGAGACTCTATCTGTGGGAACCTATGTATTTTCCAGGTGATTCGATTAACGTGGCCCTTGAATCCAATTTTTGGTGAAGGAAAAGTCCTAAAGAAAACAACTAAAATAAAAGACTCTTCCTCAAAGTCTCACCCTCCTTGCTCTGGTATCAAGTATAGGGGCATATGGATACTGCTCATTTCTTTCAGCTTCCATTTGGAATACCATTCAATTTGTCAAAGTCACAATCTGGGTCAATTTAGATGAGACTTACAGAATGACCAAAGTGATTAACTTATATCCTACATATTATATTAAAAAAACAAAAGAATGAGAGACAGAAAAATAAAATCAGCCCCAGAAGCTTTATGGTGATTTTTTCCCTCTAATTTAGAATTTTGCTGGGTCAGGGGAGGTATAAGAAGTCTAGAAAACTCACTTTCTAAGTGAGGAGAGCACATTCTGCGTAGTCTAATCTTTGTGCCACCTCGTGTACAGTGTCTGCAGCCGAATTTCTTCTCAATGCCTTTTCTCATCCATGGGTTCTTTGGCATTTTCAGAATCTATACTCTGTGTTCTCAAGGGATGTACATGTTCAGCGACGAGGTTGAACCTCAAAGTCAGGGTTACCATAAGCATGGATAGCACTCCACTTTTCCAGTTTAGGAATACTCTTCTATGCGGTTGAGTACCATTGCCCAAAAATCTCATGTTTTTGAGAAAAACAAATCAGAAATGGTTTCACAGAAAGGAACATTCACCAGATGCCTGAGATCCTTGTACTACAGGCTGGAGTTTCTCCACTCACTAAATTATCCAAAGTTTCTTTGATCTTTGTATTTCCAAACTCAATTCAGATAAACCTTGTCTTGTTCTCTCACCTGGCATCTCAAGGTAGCTCAGTTGCTAAAGCCCTGCAAGGAAAGATTTCTTTTCCATGTTTAAGACCAAATATGCCTGTGACCAGTTTTAAGTTACTGTATTATTTGTATAGACCTCCCTTAAGAATAGAAATCTTCTGGGATCTCCTTTCTTCTTGATCTGAGAGCTAACATTAACCTTTTATACTTTTAAGAATGCAACAAAAATGGTCTAAGCTCTGTGTACTTTTTTTCCTATCAGATGAATTTGAAATCAAACCCACCAGCATACAATTTCACATGGTAGCTATCAATTAAGTGTTGGTATGAATTTAATTCTATCCCAAGTCAATT
Source organism: Propithecus coquereli (assembly GCF_000956105.1). Lineage (NCBI taxonomy): Eukaryota > Metazoa > Chordata > Mammalia > Primates > Indriidae > Propithecus > Propithecus coquereli. The sequence continues at coordinate 211,929 of NW_012147897.1, read as the reverse complement.
TAAAAATTAATTACATGCATTTTAGGATCATTGATATTTTCTGTAATATATTTGGGGAAACATGAAAAGTTTATTTCTTCAAAAGCTCCTCATTGAACTCTAATATCACTTCAATTCATATGAAATGTTTCAGATGTGGAAGAGTATTCAGTGTATGTAGAAATTACCTTAGTGTTCAGAAACGATCGACTATATCTGCTTTCCTGCCATTACTCTTCAACCATTCCAATACACTTACACAACATATAAATGTATGTGAGTTGACTTTTTTTTGAATTTTAAGTGGCAATAAGAATATGATATTTTAGGAATTCATAATCCTGAAATCCAGGACATTTACAGTATTGGTTAAAATGCAATGGAAGAAAAATTCATATAGAATTAAATATAGGCATACAAAAAGTGCAAGTAGAACTAGCAAAACATGAATAAGTAGATGTATCTATGGTAATATTGTGGCTGTGATATTGAACTATAGTTTTGCAAAACGTTACCACTGGAAAAAACTGGATAAATGGTTCACGGCATCTTTCTGTGTTACTTCTTACAGCTACATGTGAGTTTAAAATGATCACAATAATAACTTCAATAAAAATTAAAGTAGCAAAAAATGTGACTGTGTCAGTAGAATCTCTTTAAATAGAGTTGAGTCAGGCAATCTTAAAAAGTAGTATTTCTTCAGTGACCTAGTACCTCTTATATTTTCCTGTATTGAACTTGAGGTCATTATCCGAAATGAGGTATCACAAGATCGGAAGAATGGGCTCCACTTGTACTTGCCATCAAATTGGCACTGACTGATTAACACTATGGTGCTGATACAGTAGTAATATTCTCCAGGGATTAGGGGGTTGGTGGGGCATAAACTCACAACCAATGGACTTGGTGAGCATTGTAGTGGGGAAGGGCATGCCTCTAACCCTCACTTGGGAGAGGCAAAGGCATACAATGTAACCAAAATGTTTGTACCCTCATAATACCCTGAAATAAAAAAAAAATGTAGTAATTCTATTTACATTCTTTTTACTGAATTTATCACAACATAAAAACAAACTATTTTCTTTCTTGATTAACAAATAAAAATTGAATGTATCTACGGTATACAACATGATGTCTTAATATATGCATACATTCTGGATTGGCTAAATCAAGGTAATTAACATATATCTTACTTCACATTTTGTGTGTGTGTGTGTATGATGAGAACACATAAAAACTACCCTTAGCAATTTTCATATGTAGCATATATTGTTATTGCCTGTAGTTACCATGATGTACAATAGCACTCTTAAACTTATTCTTCTCATCTGACTAAAATTTTATATCCTTTGGCCAACATCTTCCAATCCCCTAACCCTCCATCTCTGGTAATCCCTATTTTACCTTGAGCTCCTATTAGTTGAACTTTTTTAGATTTTACATGTATGTAAAATTATGTAGTATTTGTTTTTCTGTGTCCGGCTCATTTCATTTAACATAATGTCCTCCAGATTCATCCATGTTGTCACAAATTACAGGATTTTCTTTTTCTAAGGCTTAACAGTATTCTGATTTGTATATACCACATTTCTTTATCCCTTAATCCATTGATGACAGGTAATGGAGTTGATTCCATATCTTGGCTATTGTGGATAATGCCGCGATGAATGTGGAAGTGCAGATATCTCTTTTATAAATTGATTTCAATTCTTTTGGATGTACAGTCAGAAATGGGATTGCTGGATCACATGGTAGTTCAGTTTTTAATTTTTTGAAGAACATCTACAATGTTTTCCATAACGGCTGTATTAATTTATTTTTTCACCAGCAGTGTACGTGCGTTCCCTTTTCTCCACATCCCCTCCAGTACTTGTGATCTTTTGTCTTTTGGTAGTAGCCCTTCTAACAGATGTGAGGTGATATTTCACTGTGATTTTAACTTGTATTTCCCTCATGATTAGTGAAATGGAGCAATTTTTCGTATACCTGCTGGCAATCTGCATGTTTTCTTTTGAAAAAACATCTGTTCAGGGTTTTTGCCCATCTTTTAATAGAATTATTTATTTTTACTATTGAATTGTTTGAGTTTCTTATATATCTTGGATATTATTAATAGCTTCTTAATCAGAATGTGTGGTTTGCAAATATTTTTTACAATTGCATAGGTTGTTTCATCACTCTGTTGATTCTTTCTTTTTCTGTGCAGAAGCTTTTAGTTTGATATAATCTCATTTGTTCATTTTTGCATTTGTTGCCTGTGTTTTTTAGATCATCTCCAAAAAAATCATGTTATATTAGACATATAAATACATTATTCTGATAATACTATTATTGGGGATAAAGTAGACCGTCACAGACACAATGGTAATGGTGATGATACTGAACAAAATAATAGTGATGATGATAATTATAAATATGATAAGATCGATGATAATTAAATGAGAAAATAACAATCCTGTCCAGATTTTTACCCAAAGTTTTTGTTTTTCTGTGACCTATATCACAATATAAGCCAGAAATTGCTTTTTTTATTTTGTTTGTTTTCCATTTTAGCCAAAGAGATTTGACTATTTAGTCAGAAGTATATAAAGTAGATGGATAATATATAGTGCCAATGAATAGTGAAGACAGATATTTTTTAAGGAAAAGATTCTCAAATTTGCTTAAAAGGGGAATTATTAAGTAAAAAAAGAATGGTTATGATAAATACAAGTAAATGGTAATGAAGTCAGTGGTTCATCTGTGGCACATAGGGAAATCAAATCATGGGAAAGTGAAGAGTGTTTATAATCCATTATGATAAATGAATATGGATCAAATGTGGAGATCACTATTTGAATAATACAATTATTTAAAACACAGCAGTATATCATTATACTAAATACAATCAAATACATCTTTGCCTTTAAAGTGTCACATGAGCCCATCTAGTATAGAAAAGGATAATGTCTGTCTTTAAGTAAAAGAAAACAGTTTAGGCATAAAAAAGTGAATAGTCTTTATTTATTTATATGGTTTAACATCTTGACATGGGATCTCTTAAATGCAGGTCAAAGATGCTACTACTATTACTGTCATTATGCAATAAGAGATGACTGAGAGTACAAAAAATTATTTGGCTTTATTAGCACTTCAGAAAAAACTTTTCTATTATCTGAGTTATGTGTTAGTTTTACCTTGTCTTTTTTCGTTCAAAGTGTTCCCATCATAATTAACCATCCCAATTCCGTTACACCTAACTGGACTAGGAATGCCCTAACCTCCTGCTAACCTGATGTAACTAATCAAAGTCACTTCATTGCAAAATGTCTCAAACTTATTTAACATTCAGAATAATGAAACTTCAAGGAAGAGAGAACCTTGCATGTGCAGAAAATCTCACCCTAAATACTGATGTATTTAATGGAACTGTTAATAATTTATTGTGACGAATAAACATGGGACAAAGTCTAATGGGAAAAAAAAAGTATGTCTTTTAGACAATTGATGAATAACACAACCAACTACCAACCACCTTGAAAATTTGAGGTAAAAAGTAATTGTCAATCTGAAAAGTAATTATATGAAGAAAATTAGCCCAATAAATTAAACGAAGGCTATAAATGAAACAGAAAATCATGGTCAGTACAAGTCAAGAAAACAAATACATTAGGACATTTTACTTCTTTGACAAAGAAAAGTTATTTCAGTTGTGAGAGTTGGAACAGTAACCATTCACTGTACATTAGTTTCTCAAGGTTTATGTTATCAATGCCACTCAGGACTCTTCAGTTCCTTTTTTGATGAAGAGTTTTAGGATTTTGTCTCTTATCTGCTTGGTTTTAACTACATACACAATGGGATTCATCACAGGAGGAATAAGAAAATGCATGTTGGCCAAGAGTACATAGAGAATTGGGGGAAACTTTTGGCCAAAGTGATAAAGTATAGAAAGGCAGATCATGGGTGTGAAGAAGAGGACCACAGCACAGAGATGGGAAATACAGGTGTTAAGAGCCTTCAGGCGGCCACCATGGGAAGCAATGCTCAGTACGGTTTTCAGAATCAACACATAAGAAAGGAGAATGAGGAGAAAATCAAGTCCCATGTTGGAAAGCACCATAAAGAGTCCAAAGATGCTATTGATTCTAGTGTTGGAGCAAGAGAGCTTTAAGATGTCAGGGTGCAGGCAGTAGGAATGAGAAAGTACATTGGAGTGACAGAAGCACAGCCTCCTCAAGAGGATAGGGAGGGGCACCTGTGCAATCTTGGCTCGCACTATAATGGCCAAACCTATCCTGGCGATCACACTATTGGTGAGGATGGGCGAATAGTGCAGTGGACGAGAAATGGCCACATAGCGATCAAAGGCCATTGCAAGTATGATGGCTGATTCAAAATCCTGGAAGGTGTGAATAAAGAACATTTGGGTGAAACAAGCAGAAACAGTCAGCTCTTGAGCATCCAGCCAGAAGATCTTCAGCATTGTGGGGAAGGTGAAGAGGGACAGGCCCAGATCAGAGGCAGCTAGCATGGCCAGGAAGAGGTACATAGGCACATGGAGGGTCTGCTCCCTCCAGATAACTGTCATGATGGTCACGTTACCCACCAAGGTAATGAGGAAGATGGCACAGAAGGGTATGGAGATCCAGATGTGCACAGCCTCCAGCCCAGGAATGCCAGTCACCAGGAAGGTGGAGAAGAAGGAGGTGGTGCTATTGACAGGGAGCATGACTCCAGGGCTGCATACCTTTCCTAGAATGAAATGCATTTTCTCAGACAAGATAATAAAATTTGACTTGAGCATTTAATTGACTACTCATCATATCTCTTCTTTTAATCTGCTTGTGTTATGTGTCTGAAATGATATTGAATGTTCTTACCGAACGTATAACACCTGATCCTTTCAGACTAGAAGACAAGACCTTCTTTCTAGATCAGATTCCCTAGACATTATAGCTTATTGAATGACAAATATGAAAAAAACAGTTCTGATATTTAATTTACCTAACTCATTTAATTGATATAAAGATAGTTTAAAATAAAAAATCCAGAGTAAATAAATTGTTTTAAATGAAGTTCTTTTAAAATACATCCAAATTCATACTCAACATGGTAATTACAGTAGTAGATCATGGCCAGTGTATTTCTACTCTAATACCTATTAGACAGTTCTATTCAAAATGTAGTTCATGGCCACATTTTAATATGCTTTATTTTCTGCATGAAATGAATACAGAAATTGAAAATAAGCATTTAGAGACTTCCATACAAATTTGATATACTACTTCTCTGCTTCTTTAATGTAATAATAATAATTGCTCTTAGTGTATAATATACAATTATTATTATATTTGGATGTACTTTTCATTTTTGAGGAAAACCATTTTTGTTTTATTTGAAAAACATATTTCATGATGGATTAAAAAATTTTAATGACTCTTTACTGCATACTTAATGAAGCACTGTTTCATGATCATTCATCGTTGAATGCAAACATATTTTTCTGAAATTGTACATAAAAAGAAGGTTGTTCTTCATAATTAAAAAGATGAAAATATTGAATAGATTTTTTATCTTTTTAAAAAAAATATGTTCATGAGCTTATGTCATGTTAGAATAAAACGGGATTGTAGAAACCATCATATAGATCTGTTATTACTAATATCTATGAGAGCTTGAGCAGGAACATGCATTGTCCAGTTCATACATGTTTGTAGTGAAATCAAGAATATACATCCAAGTTTCTTGACCAAATTTACTTTTGAGAGGCAATGACTGCATTGATTATAAAGCATAGATTCTGCAGCTAGATGCCTGAAGTCAAAACTCACCTGTACTCAGCCACTTATCTTTAGTGTACTTTAATTGATTACTTAAACTTGCTATGCTTTGCTTGCTTATCTATAAAATAGGCATTTGTGAGTAATAGGTTATTCGTGACTAATAATGTGTAACATGTAAAGAATATGGTACATTTGACAATGTTGAACTTTACCTACAGCCTGTGATCCTGGAAAACAGCAACCATCCTTTGTGTTCAGAGAGACTATTTATTGTAAGGAGCTACTCTTCCCCGTGTGACTGAAGTAAGATTGGGGAATGCCCCCCCTTCCATTTTTTTCTTACCTGTGACAAGGCCACACACACCATCCAAAATCTCATACTGTGCCTCATGAGTGGTTGGCTAAACTGTTTTATCCCCACTGGCCAATCAGAACACATAGAGCGTACAGATCAAAATTTGCTGGATCGAATGGTATTTCTATTTTTAGCTCTCTGAGGTATCTCCAAATTCTTTTCCACAGAGGCTGCACTAACTTACAGTCCCACCAGCAGTGTAGAAGTGTTCCTGTCTCTCCACATCCTCGCCAACATTTGTTGTTTTGTGTTTTTTTGATAGAGGCCAATCTCACTGGGGTTAGGTGATACCTCATTGTGGTTTTGATTTGCATTTCTCTAATGATTAGAGATGTTGAGCATTTTTTTATATGTTTGCTGGCCATTATTCTGTCTTCTTTTGAAAAGTTTCTGTTCATTTCGCTTGCCCATTTGTTGATGGGGTTGTTTGATTTTTTCTTGTTGATTTTTTTGAGTTCTAGATAGATTCTGGTTATCAGCCCTTTATCAGATGTGTAGAGAGCAAATATTTTTTCCCATTCTGTGGGCTGTCTATTCACTCTAATGATAGTTTCCTTGGCAGTGCAGAAGCTTTTTAATTTGATTAGATCCCACTTATTTATTTTTGTTGCTGCGGCGATTGCTTTGGGGGTCTTCTTCAAGAATTCCTTACCTAGGCCGATGTCTGAAAGGGTCTTCCCAACATCTTCATTTAGAATTCTTAAGGTTTCTTGCCTCAGGTTTAAGTCTGTTATCCACCTTGAATTGATTTTTGTGAGAGGTGAGAAGTAGGGGTCTAGTTTCAGTCTTCTGCATGTAGCTATCCAGTTTTCCCAGCACCACTTATTGAAAAGAGATTCTTTTCCCCAGTGTATGTTTTTGTCAGCTTTGTCAAAGATCAGATTACCATATGCAGATGGTTTCATCTCTGGATTCTCAGTCCTGTTCCAGAGGTCAATGTCTCTATTTTTGTGCCAGTACCAAGCTGTTTTAATCACTACAGCCTGGTAGTACGGCTTAAAGTCAGGTAAACTGATACCTCCCAGTTTGTTCTTTTTACTTAAGATTGCTTTGGCTATATGAGGTCTTTTCTGGTTCCATACAAAGCGTAGAATTATTTTTTCCAGATCTGTGAAGAATAGTAATGGGATTTTGATAGGGATTGCATTAATTCTGTAGATCACTTTAGGTAGTATGGACATTTTAACGATATTGATTCTACCAATCCATGAGCAAGGTAGGTTTTTCCATCTGTTTACATCTTCTACAATTTCTTTTTTTAGTGTTTCGTAGTTCTCCCTGTATAAGTCTCTTGCATCTTTCGTTAAAATAGAAATACCATTCGATCCAGCAATAGCACTATTAGGCATCTACCCAAAAGAGCACAAAACATTCTACGATAAGGACATCTGCACCCGAATGTTTATGGCAGCACAATTCACTATTGCAAGAATGTGGAAACAACCCAAGTGCCCGTCAATCCATGAATGGATTATCAAAATTTGGTATATGTTCACAATGGAATATTACTCAATCATAAGAAATGACAGTGATCTAGCACCTCTTACACTTTCCTGGATTAAACTTAAGCCCATTATCCAAAGTGGAGCACCACAAGAGCAGCAGAACGGGACCCATTTGTACTCACCATCAAATTGGTATTAACTAATCAACACATAAATGCACATATCAGAACAACATCTATTGGAGGCTGGGGAAGGGGGAGGGTGGTGGGAGGAGGGGGGAAGAGGGAGGAGGGGAGGGGTATTTGTATACACAAGGAGGGCAATGCGCACTACCCAGAGGATGGACATATTTGAAACACGGACTTCGGTGGGGGGGGGAACCAAGGGTAACACACGTAACCTAAACATCTGTACACCCATAATTTGCTGAAATAAAACAAACAAACAAAAAAAATTTGGTTAAACTTTTCCTCCTCTCCCTGGACCCTTTACTTTGGCCCACCCTCAGCCTGAGCCACTCTCAATTCCTCTAGAGAATAGGCAGTCCTCAGGGTAAAACATTCTCTGATCTGCTATCCAACCACACCACCCTTTTATCCCACTTTCCCATATCTGGATCTTTCTAGAATTCTTCACTCCTCTCTATCAAAGAAAAATTCATTTTGACTAATACTTAAGATATTTGCAAATCTTAACTGTCAGAGGTCTCCCATTCCTTGTCGTAATCCTTTTCCTCCCTTTGCAATAATCCCTTAAAATCAGTATGGAGTTTCCCCACTAATTCTGGATTTGTTTTGTACCTGTAAATTTTCTGGTACATAATAAACACTATAAATGTGTTAGTTATTATTTTAGTGTTCTCACCACAAATACTTGAAAAATCAGTGAGGTAAAGCATATGTTAATTAGTTTGATTTAGCCATTTCACAATGTATACATATTTCAAAGCATCATGTTGTACACCATAAACATACAAATTTTACTTGTCAAGTTAAAAAAAGGGCACAGCCTTTGAATCAGGACACATGGGAGTTTAAATAGTCTTATCATTAGGAGCTTTCTAGGGCACTGTATGCCTCATGCATGCATAGAGTGACAGTCAAAATATTGTATCTTCGAACAAGACAAATGTTTCTTTACTGAAATGAAGGGATTCATAGTGTATTTAAGTGAACATGAGGGAAAACAAAATTAGGTTAAAATGATAATAAATAACTAAATAAATGACATCAATGATACCAATGTGTTTGTATATCATTAAATGTTATGTGGGGCAAAAAAAAGAGCCTGATTTACTGGGATTAATATATTCTTATTTATATTAATAATATATGTGGTGGTTTTTAATCCCGAGTTCAAAAATTTTGGACTGGGGAGATTCTGACAAATTATTTACTGTCCTTTAATTTTTTTCTCCTTATTTTTAAAATGAAACTAATAAAACTCACCTCATTTACTTTAAGAGATAATAATGTTGGTAATGCAATTAAAGTTTAAACCTAAGATAGACATTTAATAGATCAATTTCCTTTTTTTTTCTTTTTTTTTATTTCAGCTAATTACGGGGGTACAAATGTTTAGGTTACATATATTGCCTTTACCCCGCCCAAGTCAGAGCTTCAAGTGTGTCCATCCCCTAGATGGTGCGCACTGCACCCCCCTCCCATCTGCGCAACGCCCAATGAATGTTACTATTATATGTGCGCTTAAGTGTTGAGCAGTTAATACCAATTTGATGGTGAGTACATGTGGTGCTTGTTTCTCCATTCTTCTGATACTTCACTTAGTAGAGTGGGCTCCAGCTATCTCTAGGATAATACAAGAGGTGGTAGATCACCATTACTGTTTGTGGCTGAGTAGAATTCCATGGTATACATATGCCACATTTTATTAATCCACTTATGTACTGATGGGCACTTGGGTTGTTTCCACATCTTTGCAATTGTGAATTGTGCTGCTATGAACATCCAAGTGCGGATGTCTTTTTTATAAAATGTCTTTTTTTTTCCTTTGGGTAAATACCCAATAATGGAATTGCTGGATCAAATGGTAGTTCTAATTTAAGTTCTTTGAGTTATTTCCATATTAATTTCCAGAGCTTGGTGTTGAAATTTGAAGCTAAGCAATTGGCAGAAGCTTTGAGTCATGTGATGACAATATATTTTATACATGTGTAAAAATATATTGAATCATATGGTCTGAGAAGAAGTGGCATTGTGTAGCTGGAGTTGGGGCTGGAAAGAAGGGAAAGGATGGGGAAACAGGAAAGCTTTCTAAAATATCTAAACTTGGTCTTTATCCTAAAGCTAACTGTAAACCACTTAATTATGTAAAATTTCTATATGCATAGAAAGAGAAGAAAATATTTCAGAAAGATCCATCATGTAGCATTGTGGATAATGAATTGCATCAAGACAATAACCAACAATACTATGAGCTAAGCAGCCGACAAAAAGAAAATACCTCAATTCTCACAAAACCATACCTTGCAGTGCTGACATATTCCCCAGAGAGAAGCAGACAAATGAAAAGGGAAGAGTCATGGTATCGTTTTCACTAAGGTCATACTTGACTAGTTGAGCAAGTGTCCCCTGCCCTTCATTGCCTTGTGTACAGCTTCCCTTATCTGTTTGGTTTTGAGGCTATAAACTAAGGGGTTAAGGACAGGAGTCAAGAAGAGGAATAGATTGGCCATGGTGACATGGAGAAGAGGAGATGTGAATTTACCAAATCTATGAATTAGGGTCAGCACAATGAGAGGCACATAAAAGATGAAGACAGTGAAGATGTGGGAAACACAAGTATTAAGTGCCTTCAGCTGACCACCTTTTGAGGCAATACCCAGCACTGTTTTCAAGATCAAGATGTATGAAATGACAATGGCCATAGAGTCAATTCCAAAGGAGCCGATGACAAGGGACAACCCATAGATGATGTTGATTCTGACAGGGCCACAGGCCAGCTTCATCACATCAGGGTGGTAGCAGTAACAGTGGGATAGGGTGACACCTTTGCAGAAGGGCAGTCGCTTGAGCAGGATTGGCAAGGGTACCATCAACGCCACTCCCCTACCCACAGCTGCAAGCCCCATCCGAACAATCCGAGGGGGAGTTAAGACGACAGTGTAGCGCAGCGGGTTGCGAATGGCTACAAACCGATCAAAGGCCATGGCCAGCAGTATGGCTGACTCCATGGATGAGAAGGTGTGGATGAAGAACATCTGTGTCAGGCAAAAGTGGAACTCGATCTTCCTGAGATTCAGGAGGAAGACATTGAGTACTGTAGGCAGAGTTGATAAAGACAGACCCAAATCTGTAGCCGCCAGCATGGACAGGAAGATGTACTGAGGCTCGTGAAGGCTGGGGGTGGTTTTGATAACAAAGAGGATGGTGCAGTTTCCTAGAAGGGCGACAAGATACATGGCACACAGTGGGACAGAGATCCAGACTTGTGCAGGCTCCAGGCCAGGGATGCCTGTTAGAAGAAGAGTTGGGGGCTGAGACCAGCTACGGTTCATAAGCTCCATCAAGATATTTCTTGATATCTAGCACAGATCAGTTTCCAAATGGTCCTATAGGGAGAAAAAAAAATCACAAATTTTAAAATAAAAAGAGATAATGCATCTGACTCCTCTGGGGCAGCAATTTCTTAGGCAATTTACATGAAGGACTTGATACTTAAAAGATTTCTAAAGTTGTCTGAATAGCTATGTAGAATTAAGGAAATGGATAATTCCTCTTAACATGTAAGAGCTAGTATAATAACTTTGGCCTCAAACACTCAGTTATTGATCAAGTGAAAATACAAATTAAGGACATGTTTTTTATTTATACGAATGCTTAGAAAATTCCATTCCCAGAAGCTTTTTTTTTTTTCTTTATGTTACAGAGTCTTGTTCTGTTGCCCAGGCTGGAGTGCAGTGGCCCAATCATAGTTGACTGCAGCCTTGAACTCCTGGGCTCAAGCAATCCTCCTGTGTCAGCCTCCACAGTAGTTGGGACTACAGTGCGCACCACCACACCCACCTAATTATTATTATCTTCTTTTTTTTGTAGAAATGAGGTCTCACTATGTTGCCCAGCCTGATCTCAAGCTCCTGGGCTCAAAAGACCCTCCTGCCTCAGCCTCCCAAAGCGCTAGGATTGCAGGTGTGAGCCACTGCACCTGGCCAAGAACTCATTCTTTTTCATGATAATTTTATTTAATTATTTTCTAATATACTTTTATTTTCAATCATTTGGCAAAACTCTGAAAAAGTTCCTGCACTTTCTCCCACGTCAACATCACAACTATACGTATTCAGATGTCTGGAAACATGGGCATTTTTCCTGGCATTTCTATCTGCAGAAATAAAGCACAGAATATTTCAACAATCCACATAAATCCCAAGTCATTTTTCCCACTTCATGTGATACCATTCATTCTAATAATGAATTTGCAGGTTGTATAATGTTTTCTTTTTAAATAATATGCTGATTTTTTTCAAAGGAGGTTACTCATCAAAATATAACACAGTGATAAACCCATTAATGATGGATATTGCTATTATGTGTTCTAGAATAGCATCAAATATCAACAAATAATATTTTGAAGAAATTTAAAATATCTTTATGTCAATATATATATATATCATCTTAGGAAATAATAAATACTTTAATAGATGTCTTAAACGTAAGATGATTGGAGGAATTGGTGTTAGCACACATTTTTATTCTACAAAGAAGATTAGAAGAGATATTATCAGTGCTTGGTTGAATACATTCACATTTAGTCTTTTGTTTAAAATTGCAATTTTCCATGAAGGAGGAGAAATACTGATTCAGCTACATTTAGATAGGCGGAGCAGGGTAGGAAAAGTGATAATATAACTGAGCTAAACTCTTATTTAGAAGAGCATGAAATCCAAACAAAATTTTTTATGTAGAATCATATTATTTAAAACTATGGCCAAAAGTAAAAAACAACAGAGGAAAATTTTAACAAAAATTAATGAAGGATTTCTTCTCAGAAAAAGGGCTATAGGCATGGAGGATTGAGACAGAGAACTATTTAATATTATTTTTTTGTTCTTAGCCAAAATTAGAACATCTGTACTGTTTTAAAACCATGTAAATATTTAAAAAATGAAATAATATTTGTAGAGGTGTTAATATATTTTTGATAATTAAATCCCAGATGAATCACAATTTATATATATGTCCATCCACTGATTTTTAGACCTATGCTTTTTTTTCAGTTTTTCATTCACACATTCTCAGCACTGAATGTCTACTGTATCCTACTACATTCTTTCATGCGTGACTAGTAAAGAGATTATTACAAAACATATCCTTTTAGAGGAGGGAGAATCACAAATAACATCGATAGCCCTTAACAAAGAGGCCAACTTCTTAGGGACCTAGAATTCCAAGGGCAATGGTAGCTTTATACAATTTTTTCATCTGCACATGTAAAATATCAGAGTTACTCATATTGAAAAAAATAAAGAAGAAGAAAGTCATTGTGCCTAATAGACTGGGGCATCCAACCACGCCACAAACAATACCCCCATTCAGTCACTCAACACATTGAGACAAAGAGGTGTCTTACGAAACATATTTAATAAAATTCTGACATCCCACAACATGCAATACACCTCTTTTAAACATACACATATACATATACTACAGGTTCATATATACACACAATCAATTCTCCTTTTGCTTCAGCTCTCTTCCAAAATACCTGAGATTTCACTCTTTTCTTTTTTTATTCATCTTTCTATTATGATTTTAGCACCGACACAACTGCTACAACCCCTACCAGCGTCAAGACCACCATCAACAAAACTTCAACAACTAGTGTACAACTCAAGTATATACTTAATCCATATGATTACCTACCTCATTTTTTAGTATTTCTTGTGTATATATGCCTGGCCATTTTAATGAGAAGAATGTTTTTTGTTTTAACTAGTTTAATTTTTCATAATCACTCTCTACTTTAGTCAGATTGTTTCATTCCACTAGATATGACTTGCTCATTCCCACATCAAAATTTGTATATACCTTCTGATCATATTCTCAAATGTGTTCATGCTTCATCACAAACAATAGTATTAATAATTAACTTATTAAAAGCCAGTTCACATCAACATTCTATAAAAATATTTCTATGACTATTTCATATCACAAGAATTCCCCCTGCCATTAAATTTCTACCAAATGTACTGCTTTGTTCCTATATTTGACATTTACCACCCATGATTTCATGTCATCTTCCAAGTGTTACAATCCTGTATGAATTTCTCTTAACCAATTTGACTTTATGTGACTTTAAGACTGAGATTGCACTCTTCGAATATCTCTTTAAGGATAGCCCAGCTCTGGACACAGATGTACATAGTAAATTTTGTTTAAATAAATACATTAATAATTTAGATTACTACTGCAGCCTATGCTTGGTAATGTTTAACAAAAACATAAAATTTACCAGTAATTCAGGATCCATTTTAGACTTTGGGGGGTCATACGTCCCACTAGAGCCCATTTACAACTGAAGAGAAAGTGTCATTAAACTTGCAGATATAGGAAGAGAGATGTATCATCCTATAGGGAATGTTCATTGTAGTATTTGCTAATTGACTCACTTTCCTCTGTCTTGGATTTTTATTTATTTGTATGGTGTATTACCCATCCTAGACAGAAAGATATTCCATGGACTATTCCTGGAGATCGAAAAGACATTTAATACTACAATTAAGTATGGCACACTTCCTACCTTCCCCACAAATCTTTTTAAAATGTATAATTTCTCAAGTCTTCCCCCAGAGCTCAAAACAACAGCTTGGTCTATCATTTATATACTATGATTCTCCATCATATAAACCTTTAACTCTTGTAACGTACTTCTTGGATCCTCAGGATTCCATATTCTCACCTTTTCCCAGTTCTGCCTTCTCTTTCCTTTCTAAAGATTCTGAGCTTTCATGATGTTTTACCTGGACTACAAGGAAAACTTTAGTTAAGCATCTCCTAAAAATATTGCCCCGTCTCTGTTATTTCAATGAAAATAAATTGAACAGTTATTTTTATATGCCATACCATCTTCTCTTCATGAAACCAGCACCCTCTGAAAAGATTGGCAAGTGAATTCACCAGCATGATGCTGCTCTTTCAGATTCACCCTCCTTGGCATAGGCAGCGAGTGGATGGATTCCTGTGAGATGTTGGAAATCTTTGATAGAGGGATCTGCCTTAGCCCAGACTTATTTATTGCAGAAAATAGAGAATCGTAGATGGAAGGTGCAACAAAGGGAGGTTACTCAAATATTCTCATGAGATAGTGATTTGTGTTTCACGTGAGATTACTTGGAATCTCAAAAAAATTACTTGGAACCAAGGCCACTCAAAACTTGCTTTTTTCAATATCCCAGGGATTTTACAATTAATCACACTTTCAAGGATGAAAACATTTATCTGTACTATCCATCACAAGCATGTTATGGGCTCTTCTTTGGAAATGATCACTCCTGATACTTGGTTTGGATTATTTTTGAGGTGAATCATTTTGAAATGTGATGACTCTATTTGTTTTCTGAGAAGCTGAATGTGGGAAACTATTTGTTTCATTACCATTTTTTTTAATGCTTATTGTTATATTATTTCACAAGACTGCAATGTTGTAGAGTTTTTGAGAGGTATAGTACCATGTGTATTAGTCTGAGTTAGTGTAGCCTCATTGAAAGTTTTCATTTTCCTCTCCTTTCTTCCTGTAAAGCTGTTGGTTATACATACATATCTTTTTTTTTTATCAATCGTATCTCTTCCAGATCTTTCTCCCTCCCACTCCCAACCTCCCCTTTCTCTCTCTCTCTCTCTCTTTTTCTCATGAGCTTTGGCACTAACTCTAATAAGCATTGCCTTTCATTTTATTATAAAGATCTGGGTCAAATGTGAATCTTTAAAAAATCCCCTATATACACTTTAGTATTTTTTGGACTCCATTTTGGCTCAAGGGAAGAAGCCAAACACCCACACAATAACCTCATTGAATTGTCTTTTGTTACAATGGGAACTTAATTCCAAAAAATTGACTGTTCACTTTTTTGCTTCAATTTCTTCATCATATGAAACTTTTCTGACCTAAACCATCTTAGTCATTTCTTTTGCCTTCAAAAGAAAACTTCCCAATACTTTTTGATCCTTCCAATTACTGTTTTCCTTCACTTCATTGCCAGTCTTCTCAAAAGTTGTCTACTATTACTGCTTTCAGCCATTACACATTCCAACACATTGCAGTCTGTAATCAGAGTACACCCTCACTAATTCTCTGAAGTTTTACTAAACTCTCGTTAAGGTAATATTTTCATTTCACAGCCTATTCTCAACATAACAATTGGGGAATGACACTGAATAATAATAATAATAGTAATAATAATAACAAGAACAATAGCACTAAAAAAAGACTCAGAACTGTGAAAATGCAGTAGGAAGACAAGAATAGAATGAGGTCAAGGAAGCTGAAGTAGAAGAAAGTTTGAAGAAGAGATACTCATGACTGAACGATGAAACAGTACATTAGAACAAGATGACTAGACTTTGATTCTCTGCTTGGTTAAATAGTATCTATGTGACCTTGGGCAAATTATATAACACACTCATACCATAATTTTATAATGTGTGAAACAGAAGACATATCAGTAACTACTTTGTTAGGTTACTGTAATTATAAGTAAATGGTATTTTATGAGTATTGAAGTGTATAAAGTTGGTTAATCCAGGACACAGCTTATGGTAAATGCTCAAAATTTGTTCAGTTTAACAATAGAAACAATATAGGTACTAAAATGTGCTTTGGTTTAAAGTTCAGAAAATTGAAAACTGCCACTATTATCAACTAGACTATGTGTGAAGATACAACAAAGACTTAATGCCCATAATTCTCCTCTTTTTCATTCTTTTGAATTAATTTACTTATTTATTTATTTATTTATTTTTAAGACAGAGTCTTACTCTGTTGCCCAGGCTAGTTTGTAGTGGTGTCATTATAGCTCACTGCAATTTCCAACTGCTGGGGTCAAGCAATCCTCCGGCCTCGGCATTCCAAGTAGCTGGGACTACAGATACGTGCCTGCTACCATGCCTGGCTAATATTTCTATTTTTTGTAGAGAGAGGGTTTCACTCTTGCTCAAGCTGGTCTCGAACTCTTGGCCTCAAGCGATGCTTCCACCTAGGCCGCCCAAAGTGCTAATAGAATGGTTTACAGTACAACTTAAAAAATAAATATCAGGGGTTTTTGTTTTTATTTTTCTTTCATCTCCAGGTCCGTGATTAAATTTAGGTATGTGGAAAAGAATGTAAATGCATGCTAGTTCTACTCAAACTTGCAGGAATGGACAGTTCTGGGTGGTGAAATGCCTCAACTAAGGTCACAGTTGACTGGTGGAAGAACTGAGACTACAGCTCAGGTAGAACCTAAGACCAAGTCCCCTTTTCTTTCTAGTGCCCTATGCAGATTTTAGACAATGTGCCAGAATTATTCCCTTCGTACTTCCATAGACAGGTGATATATTTATCATTTTAAAACAACTGCTTTTACTGTCTTGAAATTCTGCATTTCCTACTCTATTTCTTATATCAGTAAATGGCATCACTATTTTTATACAAAATGTATGCCTCAAATATATTATAGCTTTTATTCATCTTCCATTAACTTACACAAGCATCATTATTTTATTCATTTATTTATTTGTAAAGACTTATTCTCTATTCCATTTTTACTGTTAAGGCCATGTTCCTGGTTCTGCCCTGGTCTGTTGCAACAGCATCCTGGAGCAACTCCAGCTAGCTGTCGTCCTCCTCTTCAATCAACACTGCTGCCATATTTACTCAACAAAAATCTATTACACAAGATGTTCAAAATATACTCATAGCCAACACGAAACTTAAGATTTGTTGGAGAAGAATAATAAAAAATATGTAATTAGGAATTGTATTGGTGTGCAATTGAGAAAAAGAAAATTAAAAAAAGTATATTCTTCATTACAAAGAATTCTCTGAAAAAATAAAGCTCAAATTTTGATCATATTATATTCTCCTAAAAACTTTAGGAAATAATTAGAAATGCAGCAAATATTTTTGAATAAGTCAATTATTAGTATAGAGAACTAAATCTAAAGCCTTTGTTTGACTTTCAAAGCTCGGAATCTGGCCGGGCGCGGTGGCTCACGCCTGTAATCCTAGCACTCTGGGAGGCGAGGCAGGCGGATTGTTTGAGCTCAGGAGCTCGAAACCAGGCTGAGCAAGAGGGAGACCCCGTCTCTACTAAAAATAGAAAGAAATTAATTGGACAACTAAAAATATAGAAAAAATTAGCCAGGCATGGTGGCGCATGCCTGTAGCCCCAGATGCTCAGGACGCTGAGGCAGGAGGATCACTTGAGCCCAGGAGTTTGAGGTTGCTGTGAGCTAGGATGATGCCACAGCACTCTAGCCCCGGCAACACAGTGAGGCTCTGTCTCAAAAAAAAAAAAAAAAAAAGCTCAGAATCTTCAAGTCACAACTCACTTGTCCAATCATATTTCTCACGTCTCATGGTCCTCAATATACTAGATGACTTGATATTTACAGTGATTTACATTCCTAATTTGAGCTTTACTTGTCTTATTTGTTACAGGCGATGTTAGTCTCTTGAAAGCCTACAGGTTTTCTGATAAAAATGTCTAGCGACAACACTTCTGTGAATCTTTGCCCCAACCTCCTTAATAAAAGAAATCTCTATTTGGTGTTGCTATACTCATGTGGATTAATATCTTCCATCATTCCTACCCTTAATCTGCTTTGAGGGGTGGTTATTTGTGTCCATGTTTCAGGGTCCATGCATGGTATGAGATTCTTGAAACAGGATATTTATGGATTCTATTTGATTCCTTCTTTAGCATAGGACTACACACAGAGTGAACTTAAAGAAGTGTTCATTATCTTATTTAATTCTTGCGTGTGTTTGCAACTCATTACTTTCATTACTTTGTTATGTATAAGATACCTTTTCCTTTCTCCAGTACTATTATTCGAGTTTGAGTACAAAAGGAAATGAAGAAGAAGAGACAGAAAGAAAATATACAAACATAATACAGAAGGAACAAATGGGAGAAAAGTCAGAGTAGGCTGAAGGGAATGGAGCAAGGAACACAGAGCATGTGGGCGATGAGTGGACTCTGTCTCCTGAGAATAACCCTGCATGAGTGCTCACTTAGCACAGTGCTGGTTTCATTGGAACACGTGCATATTGTAACTGTGTAAAGTAAAAACATTAAGTCAATACAGCACTGTGCACGGCAAAGACTACTTACTCTTCTACTATATTATTTGGAAAAGAAAAAAGGCACCTTCTTTATGAAAGGCTTCATATTAACTTTTAGGGATAATACTTGTTACTGATTCAGTTGTCATGAGCTCTTAAAAACATCACATCAGCATTCTGAACGTAATGTTTCTGGAGCTACTGAAAGAGGATGTGATTGATCACCAGAAATAACTAGTCAGGCAAAGGAAATTGCTTTGATGTGTAAGAGCCTGCAAGAGACTTTCATGTTTGACGCTAAATCAATAAGCATAGAGTATAGTACCCAGACCACATTTAACACTATTAAAGTTTATTATTATTATTGTTGTTGCCATTGTCATTGTTACCAGTACTACTAGCTCTACAAAATAATGGTAACTTTTATGTCAATGATGTCTTTCTGTCTTATCATCCTTGAATCATGAATGATCAACAATCCTTTCTTAAAGCAATTACTTCCCTACGATGCCAAAATTCACATTCAACCTGATTAAATATTCCTCATTCTTTATTCTTTTCTTTTGTCCTTCCTTTTTTCCATTATAGGGTGTCTAGTATTAGAGGACACCGTTAAAGATGATGACTTCTTCAAGTCATGCCAACCTCAGAGACATCCGGTACAGTATGACTCAGATCCCAGGAATGGGAGATGCACACACATGGATCTCCATCCCCATCTGGCCCATGTCCATAGTAGTTGTTGTAGGCAATACCCTCTTATTATTCCCAATCTTCACTGAGTGCAGTCTTCATGAACCCATGTATGTTTTTGTCTTCATGTTGGCCCTAGCAGGTATATTTCTCTTTGCAGTCACCACACCAATGATGCTAGCAATCATCTGGTTTCCAGCTGGGGGTATTTCTTTTGGTAGCCGTGTGTCTCAGATATCGTTCCTACACTTCATCTTTGTGGCAGAGTCTGCCATATTGCTGGCCATGGCATTTGACCATTCTATCTGTTATCCACTAAGATACATGGCTATTCTGACCCCCTCAGTCATTGGAAAAATGGGTACTGCATCTGTGACCAGGAGTTTCTTCTTCTGTTCCCCCTTAATTTTTCTGGTTTATTGGCTTACATACTGTGGAAAAAATGTTATTTTTCATTCATGTTGTGAACATACGGGCGTTGCCAGGCTGGCCTGTGATATTATCAAAGGTAACATCTGCTGTAGGGTGATTGCGGCCCTCTTTTCCACATGCCTGGATGTGGTGCTATCATCATCTCCTATGTCCTTACACTTTGTGCTGTGTTTAGAATTCCTTCTCGAGATGCCCAAATCAAGGCTCTGGGTACCTGCTGTTCATGTGTGTGTGTCATCTCCTGTTCTATATATCAGCTTTCTTTTCTTTCTTTGCTCACTGATTTGGGGGCCACAGCTACCACTCCATACACATATCCTCATTGCTAATCTTTACATAGTGCTACTACCCACTCTCAACCTTACCATTTATGGAGTTTAGACCAAACAAATTCAGGAAAGAGTTATCCTGTTCTTTCCTTGAGCAAGACATTTTGCTGATATAAACTGAACAGCTTAGTTCTTCATTTTTTTAAGTAATTCCATAGCTGAAGAGAACCTAAAGTTATAGTGGGCATCTTGTATCATGCCAGCATTAGGAATGACTATAATAGAAATTTTTGTGAGACAATATTAAAATCTTACTGTTTATGCTGCTTTTGTTTAAGACAATAGTAGACCAAGGACATCTTATTGTCTACGTAATAATCAGCTTTGTTGTAACAGTTTTAATGCATAATAATTCAATAGCTAATTTCAATTTCTTATTGACACACAAAAACAGAAGAACTAAAGATACAGCCCATCCTCACATACTAAAGAAATGAAAAACAAAGTCCCAAATCAACCTAAGAGGTTTTTATCTTACTTTCCTATCGCATTACATATGCACTTCAGAGAAAATAGTACTTACATATTTACCATTATGATCTAGCAACTGAGAATTTGGGCTCTGAGTTCAAGTTTTGAATTCCAGATGTTTAGCCTTGTTCAAGAGTATTTATTTTTTCTGGTGTTCTGTATATTTATCTTTATAAGGGCATAAAATATTATATAATTTGCAAGGTGTTCAAAAGGATTAAATGAAATGATCTATACGAAGCTTCTAAAGCAGTGCCTAGAGTAAAATGTAAACAAAAGGATGTTGTTTATTGTTGTTATTTTAACAGTTTTACAGTCAGCCTGCTTCCCCTAAATACTGCACCTGCAGGAGAGAGAAAGAAGGCTTCTTTTTTTCTTTCTTTCTATACATAATGTTAGACATGGAATATAATGATTTTGATAAACTTGGGGTATGAAATAACCTTAATTTTTCAGTGTGGAGATAGGAGAAAGATTTCACCAGAGATAGATTTCAAAATTATTAGCGTACATTTTAATTAAAGCCATTTAAATGGATCAAAATCTATATCAGCTCCCTAAATAAATGTAAAAGTAGCAATTATCCTCTTGGTCATTGCATGATGTCACTACAATGGCATTTTATCAACATGGGGCAATTATTATTAGTGTTACTGACAATAGTAAAAGGTATTCAGTGGGAAATAAAAGCAAGAATTTGGTGTCAGAGAATATAATAAACTAATGAACTAATTATTATTAACAATAATTAAATAATAAAGGTACATCATGTTTACTAGTATAAGGATACAGGCAAACTCTCAAACGTGTA
>NW_012147897.1:188329-189866 GCF_000956105.1 Propithecus coquereli | reverse complement strand
GGGGTCTCACTCTTGCTCAGACTGGTCTCAAACTCCTGACCTTGAGCGATCCACCCGCCTCAGCCTCCCAGAATGCTAGGATTACAGGCGTGAGCCACCGCGCCCGGCCGTACAAATTTTTAAATAAAAAATTAATGATAAATTCTCATCTATTAATTTATTACCTGAAAAATATTCAGGGTTTACATTTGATTGCTTTCATTGATTCCTGAAAAAGTTTTTAACTCTTTATTCTTATTTTTCTGAATATGCAGATGGAGGATATTTTAGGGGATTTTTGTAGGAGGGTTGCTAGAAAATGGTACACCTACTTGAGAATATTTATTATCAGTTTGCTGTCAAGCAATGAAAACATGTATATATTTATAGAATTCTTAGTTCAAAATATGTTTTTTTCAAAATTCTAAGTATGGATTCTTCAAAAAACTTCACAGAAGTCTCTGAATGGCAAAATTGGTTACAGTGTACCAATTATAGTCTGAAACAAAGCTCACATCAGCCTGACGATCACTTGGAATTTATAATTTTTTGAAAGACAAAACTTCTCTGACCCCCACTGTTTGTATCTCTTACTCCATCTTAATGCATTATTTGTTTCCTTCATAGATTTGTTCAAAATGTGTAGTTATTTTGTGTATTTTATTGCTTATTGTCTTCCTTCACCATTCCCATCACCCTCAAAATGTAAACTCTATATAGTTGTCCCTCAGTATCTGCAGGAGATTGGTTCCAGAATCTCGCCCAGATACCAAACTTTGATGATACTAATTTCTTTGATGTAAGATATTGTGGTATTTGCATATTACCTATGCATATCCTCCCATATACTTCAATCATTTCTAGATTACTTCTTATATCTAATACAATGTAAATAGTTGTTATACTGCATAGTTTGGGGATTAATGACAATTTTTTAAAAATTGTACATGTTCAGTACAGACACTATTTTCCAAATTTTTTATGTGAGTTTAGTTTAATCCACAGATGCAGAACCCAAGGATATGGAGAGCTAACAGTATATACAAAGAGTGTTTAATTTGTTCAACATTACATCCTGCTATCTATGATGACACATTCCTCACAGAATTATTTACTCTGTTCAGTAAATAGATTCATTGTTATTTTATATTTGACCCTCAGTGAAGAGAAATTGTGTATGACTAAGTTGTTTCAATATCACAATATTTATACAACCAATAAAGTGAATTCTTGGACAATATGTTCCAAAACTATCAAGTGGAATGGACAAACCAAGCAAGGAAGCCATTTTAGCATGAGACTTTTGTGAAATTGAAAATTATTGGTGGTGTGTTAAAGTTTTAGTATATGCTCCATCACATCAAGACCTATGTTCTCCAGCCTAACTAATTTAGTTTGCACATTTGCAGGATCACATTGAGGTTGGCAATTTAAAAGTGGTACAGTGGAAAAAATTTAATTCATGTAAGAAATGAATTAGCATTATTTTATAACTAGAAGTTGCCAAAATTGGGATGTATTACCATAAGGATAGAGATAGCAGAAAACAGAGTATTTA
>NW_012147897.1:177777-188279 GCF_000956105.1 Propithecus coquereli | reverse complement strand
AACACCATGGCATAGATGGAGGAGAAAGGGATGGAGAGCCAGAGATAGTCAGCTTCCAGGCCAGGAAAACCAGTGAGAACAAATCTGGAACTATTCAAGTTTGAGATAGAGATAGCAGAAAACAGAGTATTTATATATATATATATATATATATATATATAAATACTCTGTCATTGAGTGGATCCAAGAGAAAATAGTCAAAATTCAGCAGAAAGGATAGAGTTCCACACAGATTGGGGAGGCAAGATGAGATCTTTCAACATGGGTCAGCCAAGTAATACAGCAGTTAGAGGATCACCCAGTTCACTCACCCAATCCTTAGAGGGACATGTCACCTTCCCTTTAATGTAAGTGACAAGGGATAGGGTAGGAATGAGTGGAAAGGGACCTACGGAGGAAAAATTAGTCAAGCAGAGATTTTAAACTTCTAATTGACAGAAAAGTTATTCAAATTAAGTTATAACACAGCAACAATATTTTTTTAAATACAAAAGCATTAATTGATCTTTAAGTGGAAGTTTGGTTGAGACAACCATTCGTATAAATAGGAACTCTTGGAGCAAAAAAACACTGTAAAAACAAGCAACCAAACAAGCAAACAAAAAACTCATCAAACCTGATTTTATCGTATGTAGTACAAAACCTATTACATAGGAATTTGGTATATCATAATATTGGCTGAGAAAAGGAAGGTCTATTAAATAATTTTTTTCAGTTGGTAGCTCACTTGAAAATATATATTTACATCAATATAGAACTTAAAATTCTTAACACAAACCACTAACATCACAAACAACAAACAAAAGGATAGGGAAATAGCTATGACATAAAATGAAACAGTAAATTTATACAGTTCCAGTAAAAGTGCTAACTGTGAAATTAAATTGCCCCATCATTACTTTGTAGTTATTTAAAATCCCTTCACCCCAATTTTCCCATCTACAAAATTGAATGATTATGATTTACTCCATAGATTTGCTCTGAGGATTAACAGTGAGAATCACTACCTAGTGCTTCCGAAGTGCCTGGCATGTAGTTTAGGCATCTGATAAATATAAACTAAGTGTTATTTTCATGACTATTATTATTATTACCATGATGGTGGTTGCATTATTCATGGTAAAGATATAAACATTAAAAATAAACTCTATCAATTTGGGATAAATGCTCTTATATAGTGTGAATGTTTATAACAGCTTTATTCAAAATCAAAACCACAAAATAGTAAAATGTCGATCAATTGATGAACAGATAGTTTAATGTATATAATACAATAAAATAGTATACAACAATAAAATTAATTTATGAATACAGTCAACAATAGGAATTAATCTCGAAGCATTGTTAATAGATTCCAGAGAGAAAAGATGACAATAGTTACAACTTAATTTACACGACCTTCTCTTAAAGGCAAACTATTTGATGGAAATCAGATTAGTGGCTGCCAGGAAGTTAGGGTCCTACCTGAACAGACCATTGAAATCAAGTCTTGGTGCAGGGAGAAAGAGTGAGAAACAGCATGAGGATGGTAATAATTTAAGAACTTCAAATGGATGATGATGGGAGGTATGAGTGAACAGAAAACAGGTTGTTGAAAAAATTCTATATCTTGATTGTGATGGTTACATGACTGTAAATAAATATTTTCTAAAAGCTCATCAAAACTATGCATATACATCCAAAAAGAGTAAATTAATATTTGTAATTATGCATCAGTAAACCTACCTTAAAATATTAAGTAAATTATGTATATATATATATATAATTGTAGAAATAATAGTTCGAGGAAATTTACACATACCAAGAAAAGTTCAAATACGTACAGTTTATTATCATTTATTATTTACTTTGGTGGCTATTTTTCTACTTTTATTTATCACATAAATGTTTTATGATGGTTGCATAACCACTTAAGAACTTCATATTGAAAAGAAGTACAGAAGGATGGTACGAAATGAAGAGCTGCCATGTGATTTGAAACTAACTAAAACAGAGAACCTTTCCAAATCCTATCATTTACTACCTCCTAAAAACTTGACATATTATTTAGCCTTTGTGTGCTTAAAAAAATCAATTTATGTAATAAAAATACCTCCCTCAAAGTCTTGATGGAGAGATTAAATTAAAAATATATTTACATTACTTGGTTATAGTAACAATCTTAAGTTTTTTTTTTTTTTTTGACTGGGACAAAGGTTACTTAAATGAGATAAGGTAAATAAAACTGTAGACTCAAAGTAAATGATTTAAAAACATTCAAATAGTTTTAAAATGGTAACTGCTATTGGTATTAGTATTTGGATACATGAACTAATCACAAAATTCTCTTTCTATTGTGGCAATTAATTAATTCATTTCAATTACTGTTTATAGGGTAAAGATGGATTGGTTGGGTGGACAACCTGGCATCAAGATTACCTTTTTTGTTGTTTGTTTCACTACTTTTTAAATGATCCAAATAGTCCAATCTTCCTATGATGTTGACTCTACTGAATGGTCATGTGGCTAAGTCCATAGCAGGCTCCATGAATAAACAAAAAATAATAATATTTAGAATGAAAAAAATGAACAAAGATAATGGTTGATTATTTAGTGTTAATAATTACTGGAAGGGACTAAGGTCAGCAAAATTTATTTTTTCCATAATAAGTGGATTCAAAAATATTCTCAATCACCTAGCCTTGATAAGGTATGGATTGTAGTAGCGAACCTACCTCATGCATGAATATGGTGCTCAGCTTACCTTACATGCATTTTGTGATTTATAAAATTGATCACAATATTACACATGTCAATTTCACTGACTTGTTATGGAAAAATAAAGAGGAAGGTATTTGTAACATGTAAAACATTATTAAAACAGAAGTTATTAAATCTACTTTAAATACTTACTGACTTCCACTCTTTTTAACACCACTTGTTGAATTTTAAATGCATTCACATTTCATCTAAACCTAGGCTCCTTTCAAGCAGAACAATCTCTGGATTCTCCTTCGTATCTGTTGAGTCTTTAAACTATAAATAATGGGGTTCATCAAAGGTGGGAACAGGATATAGATGTTGCCCATGAGGACATGAACCAATGGTGAGAGGTGTTTCCCAAAACGGTGCACCATGGTCAGACCAATGATTGGGATGTAGAAAATCAAAACAACACAGATGTGAGATACACAGGTCTGCAAGGACTTGAGTCTCTCCTCCCGGGATGCAATGGCTAAGACAGTATGCAGGATCATGATATAGGAGATAAGTATGAGCACTGCATCCAATAACAGGTTGCTGATCACCAGGAACAAACCATAGATGCTGTTGAAGTGGATATCTGAACAGGCCATTCGAATTAAGTCTTGGTGCAGGCAGAAAGAGTGAGAAAGGACGTGAGGACGGCAATAATTTAAGAACTTCAAACGGATGATGACTGGAGGTATGAGTAAGGAACTTCTGCATAAGATTGCCACTCCAATTTTCATGATTTTGTCATTCGTCAGGATGGAGGAGTAGCGTAGAGGGTTGCAAATGGCTACGTAGCGGTCAAAAGACATAGCGAGGAGGACCGAGGACTCCATGAAGGACAGACCATGGATGAAATAGGACTGGGCAATGCAGGAATCCAGGCTGATCTCACGAATGAAACCCCACAGGATCCCCAGCACAGTGTGCACAGTGGACATCCCCACACACAGGTCTGTAAGGGCCAACATGGCCAGGAAATAGAACATGGGCTGGTGCAAGCTTGACTCAGTCCGGATCACATGGAGCACCATGCAGTTTCCCAGGAACACCATGGCATAGATGGAGGAGAAAGGGATGGAGAGCCAGAGATAGTCAGCTTCCAGGCCAGGAAAACCAGTGAGAACAAATCTGGAACTATTGAGGTTTGAGATAGGGATAGCAGACATTAAATAAAGCATTGAAAATATTTCTAGAAAGATGTAAATTACATAGATTTGTGATCACCTAATTTCTGGTAATTTTAATCTGCTTTTGGGAAAAAATAAAACATAATAAAATGTCCATAAATGTCATAAACTTTCCAAAATAGAAACCTGGTTATTTATCATTTAGGACAAAAAACCTGTTGTCTGGATATAGAAATTCCAGTGCTAATAACTACAGATGACAGAAGACTAGGGAGTTTTATGCAGAAACAGTAATGTTAACCGGCACATGGATTTAGATTTCAAGTTGGACTTCTGGGAGTCTCTGTTCATTCCTAAAGGAAGAAAATGTCTGACCACAGATGTGTACTGCAACCATTTCTGGCATCACCCTCAAGAGAATATGAAATTAGGTTATTTTTTCTTGGGTACTGCAGCTGTTCCTTTCACATCCCTCAAAGGGTTATAAGATCCCAAAAGAAATGGACTGTTTAAAGTAGCCTAACTTTCCAGATCTCAAAGCTCTGTATATTTTGTTTTCACAAAGTTTTCTTAAGGTATAATTTACATAGACTAAAATGTATAATTTTAAAGTTTATAGTTTGATGAGTTTTAATAAATTTATATATCCCTATAGTATATGCTTTTATCTATATGTGGATCATTTCCTTCTGGGAAAGCTTCATGCCTATTCCCAGTTAATCTTCTTAACTGACACAGAGGCAAACACTGATCTAACTTCTACCTAGCTATATTAATTTTGCCTGTTGTAGAAATTCACATAAGTGGAAAATTATAGAGTGTGTTCTCTTCTGTGTGTGGCATCTTTCATTCAGTATGTTTGTGAGATTTCTCCATGTCATTGTTTTTATCAAAAATTTGTTATGTTTTATTGCTAAGTATAATTCTACTGTATGAATAAGTTATAATATATTTATCGTTTTTGTTGTGGAAGGATATTCAGGTCAATTTCAGTTAGAGAATAACTGGAATAAAGCTAATAAGAGCATTCTTGGCCCAGGTGTGGTGGTGTGCACCTGTAGCCCCAGGTACTTAGGAGGCTGAGGCAGGATGATTGCTTAAGCCTAGGAGTTCGAGGCTGCAGTGAGCTATGATCATACCACTGCACTCTAGCACTCCAGCCTGGATGACAGAGTAAGATCCTTGAGGATTAGACCCCATTACAATAGGCATGTTAACAAGAAAAAATGCAGAAGTTTATTAACATGTATATATCATATCTACAGGGGAGCCAGTTAGATACTGTGTAGTCTTAAATACATGGCTTTGAATTCCACCTTATATGGCATCTTAGACAAAAACATAAATGTTTAGAGAAGTGACATGACAGAAGAATAACACTTTGAGGTTTTAAGGGTAGCAACTTGGGAGGAAGGTAACAAATAGTAGATAAAGGATTAGTTAGTAAAGCTTGTAATATAAATTCCACTGGCATCATCTCAAAACCGGAATTCTTGAGTATCTAAAACTGTCTACAGTGCTTAGCTTTGTTCTCCCTGGTAGAGGAATGGGGAAGAATACCTTCTATAAATCTATATCTTGCTTTTAAACAAATACAGGGAGTTCAGAGAGCTCTCCTGCATCTGCTTCCTTTTCATTATCTTTAGCTCCACAATCCTTTGTATTTCGGGGAGACATACTCTGGTCTCTTACACCTTTGAAAGAAATAGTATAATCGTGGAAACTGGCAAATGGAATCACTCATTGTCCCTTCAATGTAATGCTGCACTTTGTCTAATGCTGGTGCAATAGATAATTTTCTGATTTTCTAGAGTAGGTACTTCATTTTCTTTTTTTATTTATTATGTTATAGGCTATTTTACAACTTTATAATTGCAAATATTAATATGTAGAAAACTGACATCAGTATAAATGTTTCTTGTCACCGAGTATAGAAAACACAATACAAAAAGTTATTTATATTGGAGTCAGTGCATTAATTCACTTTGTGTCCAACCCACCAATCTTATTCCAACATTTTAAAAAAATGTCTTTCTTGAAGCATTTATTTCTCGAATAGTCCTTATAGCATCATTACCGTCGTACAATTCTCTCATTTATGCATAAATTAATAAATATTTAAAATATGCTATTTTTATATTTATATTATTATCTTGTTTTAATGTTATTATATAAAAATTATATTTTGAAATATTAAATTAAGACTAACTGGTTCTCAAGGTAAAAATCTGGACATTGAACTTTTCTAGAAAAAGAAGCAAGCCTGTTAAACTCTATGACTCTATGAAGGACGAAGGCCCTTCAACTAATCAAGGTCAATGTTACTGGATTTTAAGATATAAAAAGAGTGGTAGCTTTGGGTGTTGTTACCAGATATAAAACTATTTATGATGGAAAACAGAACAAAATGTGAATTCAGTTCATGGTTCTAGTGTTTCAAATGATTCAGAAAGTAGTATATAAAAATAACAAGAACAGTAATAGCAACTGTAACACTAAGTACTTGTGATATGATAACCATTCTGATATGATCTTATGTTTTAATTGTATTTGCTGAATTGAATTATTTTGCTTAATTTAAAGGAAATATTTTCTTTCAGTTTGTTACTTGTCTTCATTTTTTTAATCCTGTTTCTCAAAGAGCAGAATTTTTCTTTAATGAAATCCAAATTATTATCTTTTTCTTTATGATTCATGATTTTTAAAACTTAAGTAATTTCCTAACCAGAGATCAAAAAGATTTTCCTAGGGATATTTTTTTTAAAGTTTTATTATTTTAGATTTTACATTTAGGTCTTGTTCTAATTATAGTTATTTTGTGTATATGGTATTAAATTAAGATTTATGTTTTTCCATATGAATATCATGTTTTACTAGCAAGATTTCTTTTTTTTTTTTTTGACAGAGTTTAACTCTCTTGTCTAGGCTAGAGTGTTGTGGCATCAGCTTAGCTCACAGCAACCTCAAACTCCTGGGCTCAAGCAATCCTACTGTCTCAGCCTCCCAAGTAGCTGGGACTACAGGCATGCGCCACCATGCCCAGCTAATTTTTTTATATATACATATTTTTAGTTTTCCACCTAATTTCATTCTATTTTTTTAGTAGAGACGGGGATCTTGCTCTTGCTCAGGCTAGTCTCGAACTCCTGAGCTCAAAAGATCAGCCCACCTCGGCCTCCCAGAGTTCTAGGATTACAGGCGTGAGCCACAGAGCCTGGCCAAGATTTCTTGAAAAGATCATATTTTACATCAGACTATCTTGACATTATTGTTGAATGAATTAACCATATATCTGTGGGTCTGTATCTGAAAAATCTAATCTGTTTCACTGATCTATGTGACTATGTTTATGTTAATATGTCTCTGTCATGATTACTATGGCATTATAAGACTTAAAATCACATATTGTAAGTCTTTCAACTTTGATTTTTAAAGAAATTATCTGACTCCTCTCAATGCTTGTGCTTCTAATAAATTTTAGATTCACTGGAATATGAGTTAACCAAGGTTTAATTAATTTATCATATTAATAATTCAAACTTTATACTTGTTTATCATGATTCATTTCAGGAAACAAGGCTTATTTTACTAATGATCTTAACCTTTGCCATCGTCTTTCCTATCCATTCTCAAAGAGAATTTAAATCCATTTGTATCTGAGTTATTTTTGATAACTGTCTTTCTGTGGTTGCAGTGGTCTCAGCTGGCTTTTTTATTGCTTGATGAGCCTGTCATTGAACTTTCCTAAACAACTTCGTTCTTATACCATTACCCCACAAATTCTGGGAAATGGTAGGCAATTGTTTCACTAGGGTGGCATGTGTTTATGTGTATGTATTTCATGAGAGAAGGAGATCAAGATAGAGAGAAAGAGAGAATGAGAGAGAAACAGAAAGAGAGAGACACACACACACTGATATTTTTCACCCAGTATCGCTGGGACTATTAGCCAAAGCAATAAGTATTCCCATCAAAATTCAGGCACTGAAACTTGAGGACCAGCTTCCCCCACGTTCTCCAGCAGCAGACATCAAGGTAAACTGAAACATATGGGTGTTTGAGAATATATATAGGATACAGCTGAAGAATAAACAATTAATAAGAAAAGCTAATAGGAATGGAATAGTCAGAAATTATTTTATTTTCTGAGCACTGAGCTCTTCAGTGTTAAAGCGTAAAATTATTTTCTTGATCTTAGTCTATTCCTGGGTAATATTTGTCTACCCACACATGAGACCACAATGCCTATATAGTTCCAAGGCATGACTTACACGTTGCTTGGATATAAACTTAAACAATTTCAAGAAGATTTAGTGATGAATCAGTAATAAAAGAAAAAATATATATTGATGCTCTTACAAAATAAAGCTTTAGCCTATTCACTTTTATTTAGATAGTTAACCACAACCTTAAGCCATGTTCTTCTTTGGGAAACTAAAATAGGCCCAAAATATATTTCTTTTCATTCCATTCTTCACACTGTAGCTATCATGAAGTTCCTGAAATAAAAATATGATCATTTTATCATCAGTTTAAAAATCTTTGGTAACTTTCTAGAGTTCTTCACAACCTGGCCCTTGCAAAATATATCCAGTCAGATTTCCATTTCAGTAACAGGTTTTTCTTTTAGTTCCCCTCTCTCACAGACACCAAGGCCAGTCCCATGGTCTTCTCTTTGACTGGAATTGTCTACCCTATGAATTTTTCTGGATAACTTTTATCCATTTTTCTCATTTCACACACTTGTATTAAAATCTCAGTGTTAATACAAAACTGGGATTCTGTTAAAGAAGACACACAATTAATCACCTATAAATAAGTACTGGCATTTTTTTTTTTTCTGAAATCTAGACCGTTCAGGAGGTAATAAGTAGTGTCTTATCCTTATAATATATTAGCTTAGTAGAACGTTGGATAACAGGAATTCTTGAATAAAGGAAAAAAATGTGTGTTTCTCTAATAATTATTACAGAAACACAAATAGTAACTGCATGTTTTCAAATTTATCTTTTAAATTTTAGTGCATTTTAAGACAATGACCATGTATGTCTAGCCAAAATGTTCTCTTCTCGATGATAGTGATTGCACAACACATAAAAATCTTACTGAATTCAGTATCTCTTCAGTGATTTTGAAAATTTTTTATATAATATGGAGAAAGTATCATTTTTGTCTAAGCTTTTAAAAATACTAATATGTTATACTTCCAGATGTTAATATAAGTTATTGTTAGTACTAATGTCTGGATGAAATGAAGTTAAAGGAGTATATTTTTTAAAAATTACAATACTACGTACACTATGTTTGAAGCATAGAATATTTTCCCAATGTGTCCTTAGTGCATAGAACAGTCCCATGCATACCCTGAATGTGTCCCATAAATATTTATGAGTGATGAAAATGATGAATAAGTGGATTCCAAAAGAGAAAGGACACATATAGTTTAAATGACACAGGAAATAATCAGGCTGCATGAGGAAGATTGGAGAATCTTCTCCTTATAGGATTGGAAGACATCAGGAGAAGTGCATATGTTTCATTTTTGAAACAGTAGTAGTCGTAGAAGGGAAGGATGTAAAATAATGTACACCTCCAGTCTAACAGTTTAACATTTAAATTTTTTTTCTGTTTGTAAACCAGAATATAACATCTTGTCATGTATAGTATTAACCTATAGATAGTAATTATTTTGAAATAATTATAATATAAGAAATTTCCATTTGGAGAAAAAACAAGTGTGGATATGATCCATGGCCTTTTGCAACCATAAAATACAGGTTTCTCTCTCTCTTGCTTCTCTCAAAAAATATTTTTATACCTTTCATGCAGTTATTTTGTCTATTGATTTGTTCCTGCTGTTTTACAAATATTTTTGAAATATTCTGTGATGTCTATAGATTGAGTTTGTCATTTAAAATTGTTTTTACTTTTAGATAAAGGCAGATCTTATATTACGAAACTTCCCTTCTCTAGGGGTTCTAATATAACAATCACTGTGCCATTTGAAAGTGTCTAAACTAGAGGTAAAATTATCCCTTTTTCTTGCATTGTAGCAGTTAAAATCATGCCATTTTTTAGTTTGCTTTATATTTGGACATTGACTTTATCTGTTTTTTTTTTTAAATTAATTTTATGTGGAACTTCTAAATGAGAACTCTTTTCTATTAAAGGAGAAACATGAACTTCCTTTACCATGACCCAGATGCTAGCTGCCAATTTTGACTTCCAGTCTATTATATAGGCTTCTCTTTTTTTTCCTCTTCTTTTCTTTTTATTTTTGGAACCTAAATAAATTTGTTTCAATATACTGTTTTTTTTTTCTTCTTTCCTTTACCTTGTTTTCTCAATCGTTCAGATTTTGTTTTAGTTTCTCTGTTTGCCACATTCAATAGTCATCCTAACCATACATTTCTTTGGAATGCTAAAATAGTGTTTTACGTACCTTTCATTTCTTTTTCCTGGTTTTATTTTTATTGCATGGGACACTATTTATTCAAGAAGACATTCTTCAATAAATTTATCAGGCTATTTATGTGAAAACATTCTATATTTTTATATGTCTGAAAATATCGTTATTTTGTCTTCACATTTAATTGGTAGATGTCTATAGAAATCTACTCTCAAAGAAAAGAAAAATTTTTT
>NW_012147897.1:168590-175654 GCF_000956105.1 Propithecus coquereli | reverse complement strand
TTTATATGTTTGCTGGCCATTATTCTGTCTTCTTTTGAAAAGTTTCTCTTCATTTCCCTTGCCCATTTGTTGATAGGGTTGTTTGATTTTTCATATTGTCATTTGAGCCCAGGAGTTCTTTCCCAGCCTGGGCAACATAGTGAAAATCCTTCTATTAAAAGAAAAGAAAAAATAAACAACAATAAAAAAATCAGACTATGGAGGATAAAAGGACACATATGAAATGATTTATGTATTTTTTTATTTTATATATAACAATATTTATATAAATAACATAGCACATTTTATACATTATGTATATATATATACATATAAATAAATGTCTATAAAATTTAAAAAATACCGAATATGAGATGGAGGATCAGAATGCAATTGAAATGAGGTTTCATGTTAAGGGAGAATTGTCCTGTTTATTTTTTCAACATTTAAATAATTTGAGGTTTTTCTATTACTGATGTAAGGAATCAAGTAGATGGAGAGTTGCACTTCCCTAGGAGAAAGGTGAAATAAACAATGTAGTAATATTCCAGTGTTAGCTGAATTGATAAAGAGATTATTTTAGATAACAGTAAGGATATTGCTTTTGTTTGAAGCAGGAGTAGTGTGCAGAGGCAGTTACATATGTCGGCTTGAAAACTGAAATACTTCCCTTCTGAAAGTTTAAGCAGCTATAGAGCTCAGGACAGACACACACACACACAGAGACACACATACAGGCAGAGAGAGAGAGTGAAATTCAATGTCTGTTTCCAGCTCAACATGCTTGTCTTACAATAAACAATAATTCAGAAACACTGAACAGCCTGCTACCCAAGATCATTTATTCTTCAGTTTCTTGCCTTATTAGAGCTTGAGTGGACCGTATTTTTTAACCATAGCTACTTGCTTTTACCATTGCATAATTCTCATGCTAGGGTCTTGAACCCAGATTTTATTTAGGATGAACATAACATAAAATACACTAATCATTTTAACCCCAGGCTTTAACTATTTGTCTGAGTGTACAAATTGCAATTTTTAGAGACTCCTAAATAAAGGGATTGTCTGATCCCACAATAATATCAGAAGAAAAGGAGAACTTTCACTCTCAGGCATAAATATAAATAATGCCCTTGTCCTCTTGCTAAGTCCCTTGTTCTTAGCCCTTAACACTCATTGGGGGCCTTTTGCCAAATGAGAGGAGTCTCCTAAATTTGACATTGCCTTTTTTCTTCCACTTTAGGTTCCATGCTGGGAGACTGTTTTGAGCAGGGCTTCTAACAGTTTTCCATGTCAGAGTTCAATTCCACAACATTTCAGCCTTTTCTCTTCATCCTCACTGGCCTGCGAGAGCTGGTGGGAGCCCGCCTATGGCTGGGACCTCTGATGATCCTGATGTACATCTCTACAATGGCAGGGAACTGTACAGTAATATCCTTGGTGAAGAATGAACACAGTCTACAGGAACCCCAGTACTATTTCTTGTCCATGCTGGCTGGAGCTGATATTGTCCTGTCTGTGTCCATACCTTCCTCTGTGCTCAAGGTCTTTATCCTTGGCCTTCATGAAATTGCATTTGATGGTTGCCTCACTCAACTCTTCTTCATCCGTACATTCTCTTCCATGGGCTCAGGAATCCTGGTGACCATGGTCTTTGACCACTTTGTGGCCGTCAGTCACCCTCTGCAATATACCAGCATACTTACCAACTCACGAGTCACCAAAATAGGGCTGGCAGCTTTGCTGAGGGATGTAGCACTCATGACTCCATTGCCTGTCCTGCTCAAAAGGCTACTTTTCTGCAGGGGCCAGACACTCTCCTATTCCTACTGTCTCCACTCAAATGTCATGAAGTTAGCCTGTGGCCAAGTCAAAATCAACATTTTATATGGGCTGGTTTTGGTTATCTTTTCTTTTGGGGCTGACTTTCTGCTAATTGTCATTTCCTATGCTCTGATATTACAAGCAGTTCTGGGCATTGCTTCCAGAGAAGGTCAGATGAAGACACTCAACACCTGTTTGTCTCACATCTTTATTGTCCTGATTTACTATGGACCTCTCATAGCAATAACTGCAATGCATCGAGTCAGCCACAGAAGTTCTCCATTAGCACATGCAGTTCTGGGAAATATCTACCTCTTTATGCCGTCAATGCTCAACCCAATTGTATACAGCCTGAAGACCAAGCAGATCCATGCTGCCCTGAAGAAATCCTTCAAGATCCAGAGACACTGAAGAATTAGAGAAGTTAATGGTTTAGGTGGAGGAACAAATAAAACTCTCAACTGTATAGTTATTTACATATAGCTAGCCTTTGCTATAATTTTAGATCTAGGATATGGGTATAGGATGAAATTTTGAAAATTATGTGTTTTTTTTTTCTTTTTTAAAGACATATATATCCTGTAGGATCTGATGCTATTTCCAGGTAGATGTGTCAGAATTGAATTGAATTAAAAGATATGCAGCTCATGTCTGCTGGATAATTGTTTGATGTGTGGAGAAAAACCTTCACACATCTGCTGTCAGAAGAGTTCTATTCTGTATGAAGTGACTGTTGAGAACAGGAAGAGGCACTTTGGTTGTTTTTTTCCTGTATGTGTAGAGTGTGTGTGTGTGTGTGAGAGAGAGAAAGACAGAGAAAGAGAGGGTGAGAGAGATTTATGAGATATAAAGAAAGTATAGCAAAATAAAATACTCTCCATTTTAAGAGGATTCAAAAATTAAAAATCTAATAATAGCTGATTGTCAAATAATTTCAAAAAATGTACGTGAAATGATTTTCTGAGCCATCATCAGGGTGACCCTGACTATTGTGAGAGTAGTACCAAGTTGGTAGGCATCAGCCTATGTCAAGCAGAACACGTTAATGCCCTGAAAAAATATAAAATTGCCTAAAGACAATTAATTTTAATTAAATAATATAATAAATATACAAATTAATGCTAATTAATTAAATATAACTCTGATATCCACTTTCTACCAGGCTCCTTTGTCATCCTTCTCCCAAAAAAGAGTATCTTCTTTTATGACACAATATTACTTGCACTTCCTCCAAGCAAAATGCTCTGTTTTATTCCCATGTCTGGTACATGCTGCTAACTTTGCCTGATATACTCAATCCGCTTTCCCTTGTTTGTTGTGATTTGTACTCGTTTTCT
The DNA here is from genome assembly GCF_000956105.1 of Propithecus coquereli. Lineage (NCBI taxonomy): Eukaryota > Metazoa > Chordata > Mammalia > Primates > Indriidae > Propithecus > Propithecus coquereli. The sequence goes on along the minus strand of NW_012147897.1, from coordinate 172,514 downwards.
CATCTCTCAGCCCCTACAGGAAACCTTTGTTGACTCTTAAAGCCTGCTTTAGTTGCCTGTTTAATACATTTCATGGGATTCTGGCATTACCTCTGTCATGATATACAGTGTGTATCAACCATTCACTTCTCTGCCTCTCCCAATAGACTCTAGTCAAATCAAAAGTAATTTGCTGGATTATTTTTATATTCCTAGATTCCAGCAAATATGAAACATATCATTAGCCTCTAAAAAATTATGAAAATAAGAAAGTTAGTCATTCATCTCTGGAATAAAGCCCACCTAGTCAGGATACAAAATCAATACACACAAATCCGAGGCATTCATATATGCCAACAACAGTCAAGCTGAAGATCAAATCAAAAATGCAATTCCGAAAGGGGGGGAGAAAAAATGGCAGAGTTAGGGTAGCCTCCCGAATCCCTGCTTCCAGAGAGGGAGAGGTAGATCTCGGTCTGCTACACATGATCAGATCACTCTCCTGCAAAAACAGCGAGGTGAATCGGCGGAGATTCAGCGGGGGACGCGCAAATCAGGAAAAAGAATAAAGCGAACGGGAGATAGGAATACAAAACCTGGAAAGCGCCGACAGACAATAGAGAGTGGAGCGCGAGATGGCGGCACCAGCATGGCCAGTAAGTGCACTGGGACAAGTCCCTGATGAGACAGTGTAGCTTCCCCACTGACTTACAAGCCCACCGAGAGGCAGGTGCTTGTGTGAAGTGGATGTAGAACTGGGTCTGGAAACATGGGACTCAGCATAGAGGAGACACGAGCGGGAAGCATCTTGAACTTCCCAGAGTTCCGTGTCAGGACTGCACTGGACAGGGGAAGAGCTGGTCCGGGCTACCGCCGGAGGCAGTTAGGACTTAGGAAGCTGGTCTCTGGCACCCAGCGGGTCCTGAACGAAGAGGTGATTACTGAGTAGAGGACTCTAACCTGGAAACTGCGGCTGGCGACTGGGACTGCTCAGGGTGGGCCAGTAGAAGTGAGAGCTATTGCAGGACTGTCATGAGATTGGGGGAGGGAGACACAAAGGAGACGGCGAGCACCCTGGTGACTCGATTGACTCCCTGATCCGGTACCTCCTAGCCCCTGAGCGGCTCCCTCTGGAGCCAGTGCACTGGGGGCCCGCGAGCTGGTGCTCGCGGGCCCACGGCAGGTCGCGGGTGCGGAACGGCTCCCTTCCCCAAGCCTGGGAACTCTGGCAGCTAGCTTTGCCCTTCCCAGACCTGGGGCCACTTGCCCGGGCCCGTTTCTTTGAGCAGTGAATGCTGAGTGCCTCTGAATTCTGAGTGTCTCCTTGCCTGTGGGAGGAGGACGCCTGCGGAGGCTGAAAGCGCTGGGGAATTGGGCAGTCTGGTAGAGCACCGTTTCCCCCTGGCCAGCGCCTTCTGCCTGGCCTCCGAGCTTGCAGCAGAGAGACATAGTCACTCCCCCTCTGCGACAAGTGCCAGTCCCTGGGGATTTGGCACTGACCAATAGCTGACAGCCCAGTGACTTTCCTCGCCAGACCGGTTCAGGTCACCCCGTACCATTGTATTTCCGCCTCCAGCCAGCTACCAACAGAGAAAGCCCAGCAAGGGACCAAAACAAGCTCCCCAAGTATCCCCTCCCATCAAGAGAGCCGTGGACAACATACTAGCGGCTCCCTCTAGCGGCAGAACAAAACAAAAGTAACAGCGGATCCAGATGGGAAGGACCCAGCGAAAGAATTCTGGAAGTATGAAAAATCAAACGGAAAGCACACCCCCAAAGAGGAACACCTGCTCTCTAGCAATGAACACTAACCAGGCCCAGAATACTAAAATGACAGAAGAAGAATTCCAAGCATGGATTATAAGTAAGCTCAATGATATGCAAGGAAAAATGGATAACCATCACAAGGAAACCACAAAAAAAATCCAGGAATTGGAAGAAAACTTCACTAAAGAAATTGAAATATTAAAGAAAAATCAAACCTAACTCCTGGAAATAAAGGACTCATTCAGGGAACTTTAAAATACTGTGGAAAGCCTCAAGAACAGGGTAGATCAAACAGAAGAAAGAATCTCAGAGATTGAAGACAGCTCCTTCCAAATGAATAAGTCAGTCACAGAGATTGAGCAGAAAATAAATAAAAAAGAAACAAGCTTGCAAGAATTGTGGGATTATGTGAAAAAACCAAACCTGCGTCTGATCGGGGTGCAGGAAAATGAAGAGGAAGCCACGCAAGGGATGGATAACCTATTTGAAGATTTAATAGAGGAGAATTTCCCAGGCCTTGCTAAAAATCTAGATATACAGATACAAGAAGCAGAGCAGACCCCAGGGAGATTCAATGCAAATAGAAAGACACCACGTCACGCAGTAATCAGATTGACCAAGGTAGCCACTAAAGAGGCCCTACTACGAGCTGTCAGGTGAAAGAAACAAGTTACATACAAAGGAAAGCCCATCAGAATTACTTCAGACTTCTCAACTGAAACCTTACAAGCAAGGAGAGCCTGAGGCCCCATTCTCACTCTTCTGAGACAGAATAATGCCCAGCCTAGAGTCTTGTACCCCGCAAAACTAAGTTTTATATATGAAGGAGAAATAAAGGCATTCTCAGATAAACAAAGTCTGTGGGAATTCACCAGGACAAGACCAGCTCTCCAAGAAGTACTCAAAGCTGAACTACACAAGGACCAGCACAATAAACACTCACGAATGTAAAACCACTCAAAAACTAAAGATAAAAGGCTAGAATCCACAATGGCTCAAGAGAGAAAACAAAGCAACAAAAAGCAACTCAACAGTATGACGAACAATTTACCCCATTTATCAGTTCTTTCAATAAATGTGAATGGCTTGAACTCACCTCTCAAGAGACATAGGCTGGCCGAATGGATAAAAAAATACAAGCCAGGTATCTGCTGTCTTCAGGAAATGCATCTAACATGCAAGGATGCATTAAGACTCAAGGTGAAGGGGTGGAAATCAATATTTCAAGCAAATGGAAGCCAAAAGAAGGCTGGTATAGAAGTTTTGATCTCAGACAACTTAGTTTTTAAATCAACAAAAGTAATGAAAGACAAAGAGGGCCACTATATAATGGTGAAGGGCACAGTTCAACAAGAAGACATAACAATTCTAAATATGTATGCACCCAACCTAGGTGCACCCAGATTCATAAAGCAAACTTTACTTAACCTAAATAATTTGATGAATAAGCAACACCATTATAGTCGGGGATTTCAACACCCCACTGACAGCACAGGACAGACCCCCCAAACAGAAAATTAACAAAGAAATTATAGACTTAAACAGAACCCTAGAACAAATGGGCCTGACTGACATTTACAGGACATTCTACCCAAAAACCACAGAATATACGTTCTTCTCAGTAGCTCATGGAACATTCTCTAAGATAGACCATATTCTAGGACACAAAGAATGCCTCAAAAAATTTTAAAAAATAGAAATTATACCATGCATCTTCTCAGATCACAGTGCAATAAAAATAGAAATCAACCCCAGTAGAAACTCTCATCTTTATAAAAAGTCATGGAAATTAAACAACTCCATGCTGAACGACTCCTTCATAAACGATGAAATAAAAATGGAAATCAAAAGATTCTTTGAACTAAATGACAAAGGTGACACAAGTTATCAAAATCTGTGGGACACAGTCAAAGCAGTCCTGAGAGGAAAGTTTATCTCCATAAACGCTTATATCGAAAAGTCAGAAAGATCACAAACAGACAACCTAATGAATTGACTCAAAGAACTGGAAAAAGAAAAACAGACCAACCCCAAACCCAGCAGAAGAAGGGAAATTAGTAAGATCAAATCAGAACTAAATGAAATTGACAACAGGGAAACTATACAGAAGATTAATAAAACAAAAAGTTGGTTCTTTGAAAAAATAAACAAAATTGACACACCTTTGGCTAAACTAAT
>NW_012147897.1:145893-161835 GCF_000956105.1 Propithecus coquereli | reverse complement strand
ATGCCTTTAACTCGCACTTGGGTGAGGCAAAGACATAAAGTGTAACTATAATATCTGTACCCTCACAATACCCTGAAATAAAAAAAAAGAAAAAATAAGAAAGTTAGAAAAAAGGAAAGGAAAAAGATAATAGTTTGGCAGACATGATGGAATTTGTTAAATTCAGGCAACATGTTTATTTATTTCCACCTCCTATTTATTTTCCAAGCCCTTATGCAAACAGACACTAGAAATACATTTATGAACAAGAGAAAAGAAATTCCCACTGTTGTGAAATTTGGTGAGATTGTCCAGCATCTCTACGAGTGTCATGGCGCAACGAAGAATGCTCCAGACCACAATCTCAGGCTGAAGGAGGAGGAGAGACTCTTTTCCTTTCAAAGAGCTCCTGTACCTCTCCCCAAACTTTTGTATTTATTGCAGAGAAAGGTATAGAAGATCAAAGCAAAGAACATACAGATAGAATGTTTGGAAGGAGCATATAGATAAAAATCTCTGGTGCCAGTAAACACATTATTCTAAAGAAATCTAGTTAGTGATATGCAACATATCTATATTTATCTTGTGATTCCTTGTGACTTCTTAAGGCTATAAATAAAAGGGCAGGGACCCAACATCAGTTACACTCCCATGCATTCCAAAGCCTGCTGCGTGTAGCTGGCTGATAAGCATTCATATCCCAAGTCCTGTTTGCAGGACTGCCAGATTTCCACCTTTCTCACAGTCCCTTTATCCAGGCCTTTATGCCTTTTCTAACATCCTCTACAGAATTTACATCTTAGTCAATGAGAAAAGAGGGAAAAGCACTTCCCTTTGTGGACTGTTGACTAAATCAGGATTACCTTATCCATATTTCCTTATATAAATATACAGTCCTTTCTTTTCACATGTCCATTTTCTCCCTCTCCATACCACAGCATGTGCTATTATGTCTCCTCTTAGTCTATCCTCAGACTATCTACCTGAACATCCACTAGGAAATAAGCATTCCCTCTACAAACCATACTCCCTCTTCAATCAGTGAGGAGGGAGCACTCTGCTTCCCAATGTGTATTCCCTGGCCATCAGATGGAGATGCCTTGGCCTGGCTTTGCCGAGGAAATACAGATATGGTATCCTGGGAAAGGCACCTGGAAGCTAGGGTTTGCATGGTTTTAAACATCACATGAATTCATCATACTATATGATCATTATATACCTTTCTTTTCTCAATCAATTTTATACTTGGGAGAGTTATTTATGTAGATACATTGCTTATGTATATATAAATAGGCAGTCAAAGTATAAAGAAATGTTTAGGACTAATAAACACCAAATTCAGAATAATGTTTATCTCTGGGAAGAATAGGAATGAGCAGGTGTTTCAACTGCATTATAATGCTGTATTTATTAAGCCGAATCACGGGTGCATGGAATTTTGGGATTTCTTTGGAAATGATTTAAAAGTTACAGAAAAATCACAAGAATAAGCATAGTACACAGAGCACCCATACAGTCTTTACTATGATTCACCTATTGTTAAGATTTTGCTCCCCTTGTTTTAACATTTGTCTTCATGCACTAGGGCGCACTCTCTTGTGAATTCTCTCTCATTCTCACTCTCTCTCCTCTTTCTTCCCACCCTCCTCTGAACACAATTTTTTTCCTATCCATGTCAGTGTAGGTTCATACATAATGGCATTTACTCCTAAATACTTCAGCATGTTTTTCCTAATAAAAAGATATCCTTTTACATAATCACAAACCATTTTAAATCTAACCTTTTATCTGTAAACCAGTTTTGTCAACTGAATCAATATTTTTAAAGATCTCTTTTCTTCTAATCAAGATTCATCCTAGAATCAGATATTTCAATTTAGTTTTCATGTTTCTTTATTCTCATTCAATATGTAGCATTTCACAACCTCTTTTTTATTGAAGTGAAGTTCACAGATGATAAATTTAACCACTTTAAGTTGAAACAATTTGGCGGAATTTAATACATTCGTGATATTGTATTAATATAAACTTTCACCTCTATCTAGTAACAAAATGTATTTATCAATCAAAAATAAAACCTCAGACCCATTAAGCAATTACTTATCATTCCCACCTCCCACTATGTTCTAGAAACCATCAAACAACTTTCTGTTTCTATGGATTTACCTACTCTGAATATTTCGTACAAACATAATCATATAATATGTGGCCTTTTGTGTCTGGTTTCCTTCACACAGTATAATGTTTTGGAGCATCATCTATGTTGTAGTATGTATCAGTATTTAATTTCATTGCATGGCTGATTAATATTCCATTGTGTAACTATATATATAAACATATATACAGTGCTATACACACATATATACATACACACACGATTGTTTACACATTTGTGCATTGAGTGATAGATCAACTTTCAATGGAAAAATCAAGTTTCATTTAATGATTAATTTTCAATTTCTAATACCTAATGAATACTAAAAAATGTTTGTAGGCCTTTTCTAATTTTCAAATGTTTCCCTTGTGTTAGTAGATGATTCACTGGAAGCATAATTTAAGATGTATAAAACTAGATAATTATTTTTCTTTGTGTTGGCTAATCCTGGATTAATTGTAGTTTTCCAGAAAATGCATATTAAATGCTTTGTTTCTATAGTCTTTCAATTTACATAGTCCACGTGTTTCTCTAATAAAGAAACCAAAAATACATATATTCTACACTAATCTCCACTTACACTCTTATTTTACAAGTAGTAAAGTGACACATTTGGCAATGTATCACTAAGAAAATAACCAACAATACCATAAGCTTATTGGCAGATAAGAAGAAAATATCTCAAGTCTCACAAAACCATACCTTGCAGTGATGACATATTCCCCAGAGAGAAGCAGACAAATGAAAGGGGAAGAGTCATGGTATCGTTTTCACTCAGGCCACATTTGACTAGTTGAGCAAGTGTCCCCTGCCCTTCATTGCCTTATGTACAGCTGCCCTTATCTGTTTGGTTTTGAGGCTATAAACTAAGGGGTTAAGGACAGGAGTCAAGAAGAGGAATAGATTGGCCATGGTGACATGGAGAAGAGGAGATGTGAATTTGCCAAACCGATGAATAAGTGCCAGCACAATGAGAGGCACATAAAAGATGAAGACAGTGAAGATGTGGGAAATACAAGTATTAAGTGTCTTCAGCTGACCATGTTTTGAGGCAATACCCAGCACTGTTTTCAAGATCAAGATGTATGAAATGACAATGAACATAGAGTCAATTCCAAAGGAGCAGATGACAAGGGACAACCCATAGATGATGTTGACTCTGACAGGGCCACAGGCCAGCTTCATCACATCAGGGTGGTAGCAGTAACAGTGGGATAGGGTGACACCTTTGCAGAAGGGCAGTCGCTTGAGCAGGATTGGCAAGGGTACCATCGACGCCACTCCTCTACCCATAGCTGCAAGCCCCATCTGAACAATCCGAGGGGAAGTTAAGATGACAGTGTAGTGCAGCGGGTTGCAAATGGCTACAAAACGGTCAAAGGCCATGGCCAGCAGGATGGCTGACTCCATGGATGAGAAGGTGTGGATGAAGAACATCTGTGTCAGGCAAGAGTGGAACTCGATCTTCCTGAGATTCAGGAGGAAGACATTGAGTACTGTAGGCAGAGTTGATAAAGACAGACCCAAATCTGTAGCTGCCAGCATGGACAGGAAGATGTACTGAGGCTCGTGAAGGCTGGGGGTGGTTTTGATAACAAAGAGGATGGTGCAGTTTCCTAGAAGGGCGACAAGGTACATGGCACACAGTGGGACAGAGATCCAGACTTGTGCAGGCTCCAGGCCAGGGATGCCTGTTAGAAGAAGAGTTGGGGGCTGAGACCAGCTATGGTTCATAAGCTCCATCAGGATATTTCTTGAAATCCAACCCAGATCAGCTTCCAAATGTTATTAATGGGAGGAAAAAAATCCATAAATTGTAAGACAGGAAGAGATAATGACTCTAACTTCTCTGTGGCAGCATTAATGCTCAGCAAATATAAATGAAGGTATTGACCCTTAGAAGTTTTCCAAACCTATCTGAATCTGGAGTTAGGTCAATAGATAATTGCTATTAAAATGAAAGAGTTGGGGCCAGGCATGGTGGCTCATGCCTATAATCCTAGCACTCTGGGAGGCCGAGAAGGGCGGATTGTTTGAGCTCAGTAGTTCGAAACCAGCCTGAGCGAAAGCGAGACACTGTCTCTACTAAAAATATAAAGAAATTAGCTGGACAACTAAAAATATATAGAAAAAATTAGTCGGGCACGGTAGCGCATGCCTGTAGTCCCAGCTACTCGGGAGGCTGAGGCAGAAGGATTGCTTGCGCCCAGGAGTTTGAGGTTGCTGTGAGCTAGGATGACATCACGGCACTCTAGCCAGGGTAACACAGTGAGACTCTGTCTCAAAAAAAAGAAAAAATGAAAGAGTTGGCTGGGTGCAGTAAGAGACAGAGGTGGGAGGATCACTCGAGGCCAGAAGTTTGAGACCAGCTTGAGCAACATAGCAAGACCTCATTTCTACAAAAAATAGAAAAATTAATGAGGCATGGTGGTGCATGCCTACAGTTCTGGCTACTAGGGAGGCGGCTAAGGCCAGAGTATTGTTTGAGCCAGGAGTTCAAGGCTACAGTGAACTATGATCTGATTGCACTGTAGCCTAGGCAACAGAGACAGACCCTTTTTTCCAAAAAAAATGGTAGGAGCAAGTAGAATTACCTTTGTGCTCAAACACACAATCATTGATCAAGTGAAAATAAAAATAAGGACATAATTTTATCTTTTATCCAAGTGCCTAGAAAAATTTCACTCCTAGGATGCTTTTTCTTTCCTGGCACTTTTATTTAAGTACGTTTTCATATACTTTTGTTTTCAGTAATCTTTGGAGAAGCTTTGAAAGACGTTCCTGCACTTCCTTTCTCATCAACGTCATACTTATAAATAGGCATCTGGAAACATGCATTTTTCCTAGTATTTCTACTTATAGAAATAAAGCATAAAATATTCAATAACCCACAAATACCCCAAGTCATTCTTGTTAACTTCATGGGATACAATTCATTCTACAATGTATTTCAACATTGTTTGATGTTTTCTTTTTAAATGCTATGTTGATTTATTTCAAAGGAGGATATTTATCAAAATATGAGAGAAATAAAATCATTAAAGTGGGTATTGCTATTACTTCTCAGCTGATGCTAAAATAAAAACAAACATCAACAAATGATTACTTGAAGAAATTTGAAATATCTCTAATATGTACATATAATATATTAGGAAACAATAAATATCTTAGTAAATCTATAAAAAAAAGCATGATGCGAGGAAATGGTGTCAATATCTTCTACAAAGAAGGTAAGAAGGGGATAATATCTATTCTTGGCTGAATATGTTTAGATTTCAATGTTTTGTTTAAATTTGCAGACTGCCATGTAGAAACAGAAAATAACTGAATCGAGTACATTTAGATATGGGGGACAGTATAGGAAGGAACATAATATAAATGAATGAAACTCTTATCTAAAAGACCATGAAATCCAAACACAATGTCTTTTTATAGAATCACGTTATTTAAAAATATAAACAAAAGGAAGAAACACCAGAGGAAAAATTGAACAGAAGTTAATGAAGGATTCTTCTCAGGAATAGAGCTAAAGGCAGAAAGGGTTGGGACAAAAGACTGACCCAATCACTACCATTACCACCAGCATCAAGACCATAATCAACACCACTGTAACGACTCGTGTAAAACTCAGATATATACTTAAACCTGTATTGTTAGTTGCTTCATTTTCTAATATTTCTTGGGCCTATATCCCTGGTTCTTTTCAGTGAGAATGTATTCTGTTTCAACTAATTTAATTTTTTTGTACTCACTCTCTAAGCTAGTCAAATTGGATGTTTCATTCCACCAGGTATAACTTATTCATTCCCATATCAAACTTTGTGTATAATTTCTGATCATATTTTCATGGGTGGTCATGCTTCATCTCAACCAACAGTAATTAAATCCATTTACTAAAAGCCAGTTTATATGCAACATTCTGTAAACATAATTCCATGACTATTTTATATCATAAGAATTCCTCCAACCATTCAATCTTGACCAAATGTATTGCTTTGTTTCTATATTAGACATTTACCATATGTGATTTCAAATTAGCTTCCAACTCTTTTATACATGAGTATCCCTTAACCAATTTGACTTTAACTGACTTTAAGATTGGCAATGCACCCTTCTCATATGCCAGTAAAGGTAGCCCAGCTGTGTTTGGACACAGAAGTATATAGTTAAATTTTGTTTAAACAAATAAATTAATAGTTTAGAGATTTCTATTGCAGCCTATGCTTGCTAATGCCTAGCAAAAACATAAAACTTACCACATCATCCAGGATCCCTTTTAAATTTTAATGTACAATAGTTTTGCGGGTCATGTTAAATATGGAGGCTTATTTAGAATTGATGAGTAAATGTCATTAAACTTGCAAGCATAGGAAGAGAGTTATATTATCCTATAGAGAATATTCATTCTAGCATTTGTCAAATGACTCAATTTTCAGTTATCTTTGTCCTGGATTTTCATTTATTTGTATGGTGGCTTACTATCCTAGCCAGAAAGATATTCCATAGAGTGTTCCTGCAGATCCAAAAGACATTTAACTGCTCCAATTAAGTATGGCTCACCTGCTACTTCCCCCTCAATCCTTTTAAGATGTACATTTTTCCAGTCTTTCCCCAGACATGAAAAAAACACCTTAATCTCTCACTTATGTACTGTGACTCCCCGTGACTTAAACATTAGTTCCTTCAATACTATTCTTGGCTCCTTACTTAGGCTTCTGTATTCTTACCTTTTCCAAACTCTCCTTTCTCTTCCCTCTCTGAGGACTATGAGGTTCTATGATTTTTCATTCCGAATATAAAGAAAACATCAATTAAGTATCTACTAAATATAATGTCCCTTCTCTGTTACTTTAGTGGAAATAATTGAACAGTTATTTTTTCTTACTGTGTGATCTTCTCACCATGAAACCTCAGCCTTCTGAAAGGGTTGACAAGTTAAGTCAGCAGTACAGTTCTACTCTCAGTCTCACCTTCCTTGGTGCAGGCAGGGAGTGGATGGATCCTTATGAGATGCCACAAACCTCTGATAGAGGGATCTGCCTTTCCTGAGTTATTTATTGCAACAAATAATGATTTGTAGAGGGGAGGTGAACCAGAGGGAAGTTATCAAAATATTCTCAGGAGATAGAGCTTTCAATATGCTTCACATGAGATAACACAAAAACAAATTACTTGGAACCAAGGTGACTCAAAACTTGCTTTCCTCTATACTTCAGAGTCCTTATAATTAATCATATATTCAAGAATGAAGCCAGTTTTATCTCTACTGTCCATCACAAACATGTGATAAGCTTTTCTTTAGAAGCAATTGGTCTTGATACCTATTAATAGTTTGGGTCATTTTTTAGGTGAGTCATTTTGAAATATCATTCTCTACTTTCTTTTTGAGAAGCTGGGGGTTGGAAACTATTTCTTTTATAACTATTGCTACAAATTTCCTTTATTACTTTATTGTTTCACAAGACTGTAGTGCTGTAGATTTTTTGAGAGGTACAAGGCCCTTTATTTTAGGTTGAGTTAGTATGGCCTCCTTAAAAGTCTTGGTGTTTTCCTCTTTTCTTCCTATAAAGTTGTTGGTTATAACTTTTTCCTGCTCTTATATCTTCTGAGTATTTAAAAAAAAAAAAGTCTCCTGTCCCAGTATTAAAACAACAACAACAACAAACAACAACAACAAAAAAAACGAAGGTGGTATTGGCTCACTCCTTACCTTGGTTCTGTAAAGGACCCCCAAACTCATTACTCCAAGAGGAGAGTGAGGCCTGGGAACCGAGTCATGTATCATTGCACTGTCATCCTTTCCCAAACAGATAGCTGTGATTTCACAACCCTATGTCATAATGTTTTTCATAGGCCAGATTCCCACAACCACAAAGGCCTTTTGCCTCTTCTAACGGTGTTACTAATAGATTGTTTTCAAGGAAATTCTTAGTTGGCTCCTAAATCTTTCAGGATACATAGCACCCTATAAACAAGCACATGCCAATTGCAACTTTAAGAGAGAAACTTTTCAAAAGAAGATAGACTAATGGCCAATGAACATATAAAAAATGTTAAACATCTCTAAGGGAAACACAAATCAAAACCACAATGAGTTATCACTTATCTCCAGTGAGAATGACATTTATCGAAAAGTCCCAATACAATAAATGTTGGCGAGGATGTGGAGTGATAGGAACACTCATACACTGCTGGTGGGACTGCAAACTAGTACAACCTCTATGGGAAACAAATTTTATTTTGTAAGGATTAAATTACATAAAGTCATTAACCCAGGACACAGCTCAAGGTAAATACTAAAAAAAATTCAGTTTAACCATATAGATTATATGGTACTAGAATGTATCCTTTGAATTAAAAAGTCCAGATGATTTAAAGCTGTCATTGTTATCAACCAGACTGTGTATTGAACATACAACTACTATTTACAAAAATTTAATGCCCATAACACTTCTCTTCATTCTTCTATTTTATATCTAAAGAATGATTTAGAATACAACTGAAAAATACAGCACTCTCTCTCTCTCCATATAGAGAGAAATAGATAGATAGATGATATAGATGTAGATTTTTTTTTGCTTTTTGTTTCTTTGAGCTCCAGGTCCAGGATTAAAATTTACATCTAGGTATGTGCAAGAGAATGTAGATATGAGTTTTGCTTAAACTTGCATGAAGAGAGAATTCAGAGTGGTGAAATGCCTCAACTAAGGTCGTGGTTGGGGGCAGAACTGAAGCGATAGCCTAGATACAGCCTAATACCTAGTCCAGTTCTAAATTCCAATGTGCTATGCAGGTTTAAGATATCCTGCCAGATTTATTCTCTTAGTTCTTCCGTAGACATAGATTAATGTGATATACTAACCACTTCAAAAAGATTACATTTACTTTCTCTAAATCCTACATTTATTAATATATGTCTTATATTAAAAATGGCATCACTATTTTTTCCAGATAGTATGTCTTAATTTATTACTTTTTATTCATTCTCTATTAATTTACACAAGATTCGCTATTTTATTTATTTATGTATTTATGTATATATATATTGTTTATTTATATATGCACACTTCTCCATTGTATTTTCACCGCTAAGTTCATGTTTGTGGTTCTGCTCTGGTCTGTTGCAACAACTTCCTAGAAGCACTCCAGCTATCTATTTTCCTCTTCTTCAATCAACATTGCTGCCTTTTAAACCATATTTACTCAACAAAAATCTATTCTATTAGGTTATTAAGTATGAAATGTCCAATTTCCTTAAATACTAAGTTTGACAGTTGATATCTCTGACATTTCACTTTGACGCTTCTTGTTTTATTTCTTTGTGAAGGCACATCCTCATTCTTTCAAATTCACAGTTGGCTTGTGATTATCTTTCAAAGTTTTTTTACAGCAATGTTTGTGAAACCATGGAGACATCAAAAATTTATGTTATTTTCAAATATGAGTTCTGTGGTGGAACCAATGTAGCACAGACAGCTCGAAATATCAATGAAGTGTTTGGGAAGTATGTGGCTAATGTACACACAACATATCAATGCTTTGAGAAGCTCCAGTCTGGTGATTTTAATTTTGAAAATGAGCCATGTGAGTGACCTGAGACCAAGGTGGATTATGATGAGCTGAAAGCTGTAGTAGATGTGAATCCATCTCAACCTACACGTGAATTAGCAGCAAGGTTTGGTGTTACTTTTTCAATAACATTGGACCATTTGAAACAAATCAGCAAGGTAAAGAAGATGGATAGATGGGTACCTTATGAATTAAACAAGCATCAGAAGAGAAACCATATTGAAGCTTGCCTTTCTTTGCTTTCACGACATAAAGGCGAACCATTTCTATGTCGTATTGTCACATGTGATGAAAAATGGATTCTTTTTGACAATCTCAAGCATTTGCCACAATAATTAGATAAAGATGAAGTGCTGAAACACAGTCCAAAACAGAATATTCATCAAAAAAGCTAATGGTGCCTGTTTGGTGGTCCAGTGCTGGTATTGTCACTGCAGCTTCATGAAATCTGGTTAATCGATTACAACAGATGTCTACTGCAACCAATTGGATGAAATGATGAGGATGCTTGCAATTAAGCAGCTGAGATTGGTCACTAGAGACAGGCCAATCCTCTTGCAAGACAACACTGCTCAAACTACAGAGGCTAGTCTTGGAAATCCTCTGTCATCCACCATATTCACCAGAACTTATGCCAACTGACTACCACTTCTTCTAGGCTTTGGATCACTTCTTGCAAGAAAACTATTCAGTTCTCAACAAGCTGTGGAAAAGGCCTTTCATGATTTCATTGCCACTCACATTCCAGGATTCTTTGCTGCTGGCATAAACAAGCCACCATTAAGACAGCGAAACTATGTCAATAGTTTAGGTGTATACTTTGATTAATACTAGATGCTGAAAACATACTCATGGCCATCACAGAATTTAAGATTTATTGAAAAATAACAATATGAAATATATAATTAGGAATTGTATTTGTGTATAATTGGGAAAAAAGAATGAAAAATAAGCATATAGTCCATTAGCATTGAGTTCTCTGAAAAGAAAAAGCTTATATTTTGATCATATTATATTCTCCTTAAAACGTTGGTGAATATTACAAATGTAATAAATATTTTGAATAATAAATCAAGTTTTAGTAAAGAGAACTAAATATTAAGTTGTTGTTTTATTTTCAAATTTCTGGATCTTCAAGTCACAACTTGTCCAGTGATAGTTCTCATGTCTGTAAGCCACTAATATACTAGATGACTTGATATGTACCGTGATTTACATTCCTAATATAAGCTTTTTACTTGTCTTGCTTGGTCTTTTCAATATTTCTTTCTTGAAGCCTATAGTTTTGCTGATAAAATTATCAAATGACAACACCTGCGTGAATTTTTGCCCCATTCCTCCTAGTAAAAAGTAGTGTCTTCTTAATGTGCTTATGCACACGTGATTGAATATTTCCCATAATTCCCACGCTAGTCTGCTTTGAAGGGTGGTTATTTGTGTCCATGTTTCAGGGTCCTCATAAGGGTATGAAATCCTTGATATAAAGAATATTTATGGTTTGTGTTAATATTTGATTCCTTCTTTAGTATAATATCATACACAGAGTAAACTTAATTCATTAACTTATTTAATTCTTACATACATTTGCAACTCGTTTCTTTTGTTACTCTTATCTATAAGCTGCCTTTTTCCTTTCTCCAGTAATATGATTCAATTTGAGTAGGAAAGGAAATAAAGGCAAATGGAAGGAAAGAATCAGTATAAAAGCACAAGCTATAAGAAACAAATGGAAGAAAAAAGCAGGGTAAGCTGCAGGGAACAGAGATAGAAACATAATATGTGGAAGATGAGTGGACACTGTCTCCTGAGTTAGAATGATGCTATGTAAGTGCTTTCTTTGCACATTTCTGGTTTAACTGAAATACATGTATATAGTAACTGTATAAAATGAGCAAATGGTTCACATATACACAATATTAAGTTTGTACAGCACTGTGCAAAGCAAGGAGTACCTCCACATCTATTTCTTTTTCTGTTTAAGTACATTACTGGAGAAAGTAAAAAGGCAGCTTCTTTATGAAAGTCTTCATATTAAATTAATTACAGGAATAATAATTTTCACTGATTAAGTGGTCTTGAGCTTCCCAAAAGACCACAATAGTATCCCAAACACCATGTTTCTGGAGTACCAGAAAGAGGCTGTGATTGTTCATTAGAAATGACCAGTCAAACGAGGAAAACAATGATGTGAAAGAGCCTACAAAAGACTTTCACATCTGATGTTAGGTCAATAAGAATAAAGTATTGAGCACAGTGCTTAGACCATATTATAAAACCAATGCAGTTTATTATTTTTATCAGGCATATCATCTTTTTATATGAATGATGACCAATCTTTCCTTAAGGCAATTAATGGGCATAAAATATTATATACCTTACAAGGTTTTTGAAAGAATTAAATGACATGATATATACATGTATACACACACACACACACACACACATATATCTTCTAAAACAATACCTAGCATAAAATCAAAATAAAAGAATGTTGCTCATTGTTGTTATTTTAGCAGTTGCATAATCAACCTGCATCCCCCAAATGCCGCAACTGCAGGAAAGAGAATAAAGGCTCTTTATTTCCTCCTTTCTACACATAACATCAGACATTACAGGACATAAGGACTTTATATATTCTTGGAGCATGAAATCATTTTAATTTTTCCATGTGGAGATAGAACAAAGATTTTACTAGAGATAGATCTAAAAATTATAAGCATACATATTAATTCACACCTTTGAAATAGACCAAAAATCCATACTTGTTCCCTAAATAAATGTAAAAGTAGCAGTTATTCTCTTGGTCATTGTGTGATGGCACTGTGGATTGCATTTTTATCTCCATAGGGGCAATAATTATTGGTGTTACTGGCAAAAGTGAAATGTATTTATCAGAAAATAAAAGTAGGAATGTGATGTCAGAGAACAGAATAAAATAATAATTAATAATTACCTAATAAATGGATTTTACATGTTCACTAGTACAAGTATGCATGCAAACTCTCAAAAAGTGAGTATATATGCTGATAGGATTGTCCACAGTGAAAAACTAAAGTAGTATAAATGCACAGGATGAATGTATTGTATACATCCTAAAAATACAATATAGTGTAATTATTACACCACAAATTATAACTAAGCGCTTATACGGAAATAAACTTAAAAATATTTTGAAGAGAAACTAGTTTTCAAAATGATACATATCCTATAACATCTATTATATGTGTGTAAACACATATTTATATATGAAATCATACGTATATCACATTTGCATATAAATTAAGAAAGAATATTTATAATTCTACTAATATTATGTCAATAATTACAGAAAACATTTTAATTAAAAATAAATTTAATATTTAAAATAAATTATATCTATCAATTCTCTCCTTTTCAAGATGACATATATAGCATTAATATTAATTTATATTATTCTGTTTTTCCTATAGATATTTCTGTTGTTTTCTTTATACAATATATAATCATGTATCCAAATTATTAATGTATTATGTAAATTCCCATCTAATAACTAGTTAATTAAAAATTATTCTGGCTTTATATGTGATTGCTTTTATTGCGTCTTGAAATTATCTTTTAACACTTTATTCTGATTGGTGATTGGTTAAAATTTTTGGCCTGTAGAAAGGATTTCATCCACTCTTCTTACCTAAGGAGGATTATATCATAGCTCTTGACCAAGTGCTTATACTGTTTGTGTTCTCTATTTGTCTCTGGAAATGGATTTCTTTATCTGTATGGAATACCACATTACCATGAGGAAGTACATACTAGACTTATATAAGAAAGTAAGAAAATTAAACTTGTGAGTGTGTGTTTCCACAGGCGCCTATGAGAATTAGAGAGAAAGATTTAGGTAAGATCCAAAGGGAGTATGGGGAATTGAACATGTAATTGTATATAAGGGGTTAGCTCTAATTGAGTGTCAGCTCTGAGTAGGCATCCTGAAAAGGAGATTGATATTTTATATGGAATTCAACATGGGACATGAGGAGTGTTAAAAGGTAGTATTGATTTCCTCTTGATCAAGGAGGTATTTTCCCTTTCTTTTCTTTCCTCATCAATGGTGAATTTCTTCA
Source organism: Propithecus coquereli (assembly GCF_000956105.1). Classification (NCBI taxonomy): domain Eukaryota; kingdom Metazoa; phylum Chordata; class Mammalia; order Primates; family Indriidae; genus Propithecus; species Propithecus coquereli. The sequence goes on along the minus strand of NW_012147897.1, from coordinate 148,035 downwards.
GATCTTCAAATAAGGTAGATATGTATCCTTGCTCTGGTCAACAAAGCAGTAATATTAATAAAACAGATGAAGCTTAAACAGCAAGACGCTAGGAATCTTCGCATTACTCCTAGATTTGTTTCTTAGTTTTCCTAATCCTAGTCCTCCATTCCTCCTGCAAGTATATACCTGGGAACAGGGCAAGTAGATTGCATTTGCAATAATTTGGGCAATTTTGATATTTAATGAACTCAAGAAAAATTAAACTCGAATTGTTTCATTAATTTCCAGTGGATTGTGTTTATTAAGTAGTGAACCTTTCATTGAGACTGAACCAAAAGAAGGAATACCAACTTCTGTTGAAGGACATGAGCAGTTGTTCCATAGAGATTATGCTTGGGCTGAGAGTTGAATATTAAACATGAGGGCAGGAAACAATCTCAAAGAAGCAGGTAGTGAGCATAGGAAAGTATAAAAGACATGGTGTAGCATTTAAAATTATTTTATAGAATTCCAAAGTTTAGTTTCTAATGACTGGTATGAAGTTTGTAAAGAGGTCGAAGTGATGAAAACAGAAACATGGCTCATTTTCAATTGGAACAATGCGATGTCTCCAAAAAGAATTTTGCACAAACTGAAGAAAGAGCAAATTCTGTGAGCATTTACCACCTTGAAAAATGGCAATCATCAAACGTGGGTGAAAAGTAAACATCTTTGTGAAGGTATGGAGAGTTGAAAATGAGAACTAATGATGAAGATATAAATCACTAGCCAGATGACCGGCAAACTTAGTCACACAGATGTGTGGTGATTTTTAAAAACACAGCAAAATCAGTTAGAAAATATGGTAAACATTTGACTAAATATATTTTTCAATTAAGAATTTTATGTGTCTGTGAGTGTGTGTGCATGTGTGTGATGTTTGTGATGGGATGGTAATGGAGATGTTGGGATTAAGGAGGTGAGGCTGAATGGGAGGAAAGGTAAGAACTGAGAAAAAATAATTGGATCAGTCTTGAGAGTCAATATAGGGTTCCTGTCTATGAAGATTCAAAAAAGATCTGAGAGCTAAACTGATGGCAACGATGCTTCTCAGTGATTACAGATTTTTTGCAGTTCTGGATTACCCAGTAAAGAAACTAAGAAAATGGTTAGATTATCAGAGAAGTGAGATTTTCAAATAATTAATTTTTGATAAAGATAATCTGGGAGGGTAACATCCAATTTTACAAATATTAGGGCTGTCCAGAAAGTATCCAACCTTGTAGTATGTGGTTGTTATATTATCAATGGCTGGATACTTTCCAGATAACCCTCATATGTGCAATTTGTATCATTTCAAACTAATGTGCATTGTGTTTACCTTGAAATTCAGCAAATGAGGGGATAATTTGTGTTGAGAGCATCATATAGCTACATCTGGCCCTGAGTCTCTTGAAGTAAAATTAAATTGACTTAGAGAAATAACTAAAATGAGTTATTACAAATGGGAAAAAGACAAAACTAGCATTTCATATTTATGTAAGAGTCAACAGCACTGTTAACTTGAAGACATAAATCTGGACTCATGAAAGAGAAAAATTATAGGGACAATTATTCTCATGTGAAATTTAAATGTAAACTAAAAGAGTCAAAGAGCATAGCCTTGTTTTGTGCTGCAAGTTTTACATCTTTATTTTTGTTGACCCAGCCCTGCACAGTGCCTCCATTTATAAAACATACTCAATAAATGCATTCTGATATCAACTAAATTCTGTATTAGTGGTGTATCTCTTTTCAAGAAAAAACAAAACTTCTATGGTATTACAATGGTATCTTTGAAATGAGTATTGCAAGCAAAGGTATAAATTGGAATACATACAAATACTTACATAATAGAATGAATGAAATTGGGCAACAGGAGACAGCTGTGTTCTCATATTCACAGGGGAATTTTATAATAAATAATAATTGAGAGAGACAAAAACATCAAAACCAGTGCATTAATACTATCAAAAACTGCCACACTTTTATAAAAGAGAAAATTTTAAATGATTTAAATTTATTTCATTGTTTTCACACATTTGTGTATCAACTTAACAAGGAACCTTGATTGTTCATTCCCAAGTTGGGTTAGATGAGAATTTCAAAACACTTTCTTCCACTCTATTGAAATAAAGAATA
>NW_012147897.1:118855-145818 GCF_000956105.1 Propithecus coquereli | reverse complement strand
AAAAATATAAATTTTGTTATTTTTAATGAAAAAAGCATGTTCTACATTGAATCTCACTGAACAATATAATTACCTATTCAACATTGTGTAATGTATGTAATGTATTTAAGTATTTTTATTCCTTGTGTTGATAAATTCTGATGTGTTTTATAATAAAATATTGATTAAGAACAGGTTTTTTTTCCTGTTCATATATCAAACAAAGATATTGATCAAATTTGGATAGTTGAAAATTTTTCTAGAAAAATGAACTGCATAACAACTTTTACCTTTTGGACATTAACAAGTTAAATTTTTCCTAGCACAAAATTTAGAATTCTAAATTTTCATAAAAAGGTTTGATTCATGTGTCATTTTCATCCCTTACCTCTAAGATCTCTAATTTCATCCAAGTTTCCATGGCAAATTTCCTTAACATCCACCTTTGGGATAAAGACAGGGTTTAAAAAACATACCACATCACATCTAACTGCCTCATATGTATATTTTTAAGAGAATACTTGTAATATGACATTGTCTCATTGAGAGTAAGGATGCTACTCTGTAATTTCTTCTTTTCCCAATGCTTAGTATACTTCCTGAAATAGTGAAAATCCCTTTTATTTTCTCTCTCTGACCTATTGACTGACTGAATAAATGCTTCTTGTAAGTACACAAATGAGAAGATACAGGTGATACATCAGTTAAGTACCCCGAGCCTATTATCAAATAAAATCAAGATGGCGTTCTACAGGATAGTTTTTAACTGATAATGCACAAACCACGTGTCCTTACATTATTAGAAATGTGTCTTCTCTCCAGAATGAGTGTGGGTATGCCTGTAGGTATCTATTTGTGTGCGAATGTGTGTATGTGACAGAGAGAAAGACAGGGAGACGTAGACACAGATAGAGACACAGAGAAACATAGAGAGAGGCAGACGATGATTGAGGGAGAGATTGAGAGAGAGAGAGAAATGAAATCTGAGATAAAACAAACAAGAAAACTATATAGGCATTCCTAGACCGACTTAATTAACTCAGCAGTAATTGGGTATGTCTGAAAAGTCCCATGTGAAACCACATTCAATCTCTGATTGTACAAATCTAGGTGAGAACAGAAAACAAAAGGGAGACACCTAACAAATACTGCCAACCTGAATCAGAAGCTACCAGTGAGGGAACCCCAAGTCAACATGCTCAAGCAAAATGGCACAGTCTTCAGGCCCTCAGTGCTAACACTGATTGGGATCCCTGGCTTGGAATCTGTGCAATTCTGGATTGGGATTCCTTTCTGTACCATGTACATCATTGCTTTGTTTGGGAATTCCCTGCTCCTGGTCGTCATCAAAACTGAACACAGCCTCCATGAGCCCATGTACGTCTTCCTGGCAATGCTTGGAGCAACAGACATTGTTCTCAGTACCTGCATCCTACCCAAAATGCTAGGAATATTCTGGTTTCATCTGTCGAAGATATACTTTGATGCTTGTCTCTTGCAGATGTGGCTCATCCACACATTCCAGTGTATTGAGTCAGGTATTTTGCTGGCCATGGCCCTGGACCGCTATGTGGCAATCTGTGATCCTCTGAGACATGCGACCATTTTTACCCACCAACTTCTCACTCAGATTGGGGTTGGGGTGACGCTCAGAGCAGCCCTCCTTGTAGCTCCATGTCTCATTCTCATCAAATGCTGGCTGAAATTCTACCGAACCACTGTGGTCTCCCATTCATACTGTGAGCATATGGCCATCGTGAAGTTGGCAGCAGAAGATGTTCGAATCAACAAGATCTATGGTTTGTTTGTGGCTTTCAGTATACTTGGACTTGATATAATCTTCATCACTCTCTCCTACATTCGAATATTTATAACTGTCTTCAATCTTCCTCAGAAGGAAGCTAGGCTCAAGGCTTTTAACACCTGCATTGCCCACATTTTGGTCTTCCTTGAGTTTTACCTCCTGGCTTTTTTCTCTTTCTTTACACATAGATTTGGGTCCCACATTCCTTCCTACATTCATATTCTTCTGTCAAACCTTTACCTACTTGTCCCACCTTTGCTCAATCCTATAGTCTATGGAGTGAAGACCAAACAAATTCGAGACGGAGTGTCCAAGATATTCTACCATAAGTATCCTCTTTGATTTGTCATCTATCTTAGTTAAATAAGAAAAAGTCACTCTGAAACAACCTTGTTCTTGATGAATATGTGCATTCTCAGGTTCACTGAGTGCAAAATATAAAGTTCTAGTTTTTCATTTAAGACAATAAGTCTTTGACTCCTAAACGGTTTCCTTTGTTTTGGTTACAGAGTTAATAGAAGCACACAGAGCTAATCAAATGTAATCAATTGATGTCATAAGGGCAAAAATTGTACAGATTAGTTTATAGTTTATCAGCTCTCAGTAATGGATATGTCTTATAAGCAACAATGAATGTTAATATGTTAGACTCTGTTTTTCTATATTTAAAAATATTAAGGGTATACAAACATTTTATGTTACATAGATCATTTTTGTAATACTTGAATCCCAGCTATAGGTATGTCCGTCACCCAAATAGTGTTCATTGTATATATTAGATATAAATTTACCCATCCCCTCCTCCCTGCACCCTCCTGGTGGCTTTCTAATGAATGTTATTTCCATATGTGCACATAAGTGTTCATCGATTAGTTCCAATTAATCGTGAGTACATGTGTTTTTTTTTTTTTTCTATTCTTGTAATAGTTCACTTAGAAGAATGGTCTCCAGTTCCATCCCATCTCAATATAAGATATGTTAGTTCGCCATTGCTTTATGTGGCTGAGTAGTATTCCATGGTGTACATACGTCACATATTAATAAATCCACTCATGAATTGATGGGCACTTGAGTTGTTTCCACATCTTTGCAATTGTGAATTGTGGTGCTATAAACATTCGAGTGCAAGTGTCTTTTTTATAGAATGTCTTTTTTTCCTTTGGGTAATTATCCAGTAGTGGGATTGCTGGATCAAATGGTAGTTCTACCTGTAGTTCTTTGAGGTATCTCCATACTCTTTCCATAGAGGTTGTACTGGTTTGCAGTTCCACCAACAGTGTATGAATGTTGCTATTTCCTCATGCATGCCAGCATTTGTTGTTTGGGGACTTTTTGATAAAAGCTGTTTTCACTGGAGTTAAGTGATATCTCATTGTGGTTGTGATTTATATTTCCCTGATGATTAGAGATGTTGATTATTTTTTCAAATATTTGTTGGCCATTAGTTTATCTTCTTTTGAAAATTATGCACATTTTTCCATTATATTTTCACTGTTAAGTTCATGTTCATGATTCTGCTCTGGTCTGTTGCAGCAACTTCCTAGAAGCACTCCAACTATCTATGTTCCTCTTATTCAATCCACATCGCTGCCTTGTAAACCATATTTACTCAAAAAAGCTAATTAGGTTATTAAATATGAAATGTCTGATTTCCTTAACTGCTAAGTTTGACATTTGATGTCTGTGACATTTGACTTTGACACTTCTTGTTTTATTTCTGTTATGAAGGTATATTCTCATTCTTTCAAATGCACAGTTTGGCTTGTGAGCATCTTTCAAAGTTTTTTTAGAGCAATTTTTATGAAACCATGGATAAGTCAAAAATTTATCTTATTTTCGAATATGAATTCCATCATGGAACAAATGCTGAATAAGCAGATAGAAATACCAACGAAGTGTTTGGGAAGGAATTAGGTAATTAACACACAGTACAACAATGGCTTGAGAAGTTCCATTCTGGTGATTTTAAGTTTGAAAATGAGCCACGTGGGCTACCTGAGACCAAGGTGGATAATGACGAGCTAAAAGCTGTAGTGGAATCAAATCCATTTAAACCTATGTGTGAATTAGCCGCAAGGTTTGAGGTTACTATTCCAACAATATTGAACCATTTGAAACATATCAACAAGGTAAAGAAGCTGGATAGATGGGTACCACGGAAGTAAATGAGCATCAGAAGAGAGGTCATCTAGAAGCTTGCCTTTCTTTACGTCGTGACTTAAAGGCAAACCATTTATACACCATATTGTTACATGTGATAAAAAATGGATTATTTTTGACAATCTCAAATGTTTGGCAGAGTGATTGGATAAAGATGAAATGCCAAAACACAATCCAAACCCAAATATTCATCAATAAATGTTAATGGTGTCTGTTTGGTGGTCCCACACTGTTATATCCACTATAGCTTCATGAAACAGGGTCAAACAATTACAGTGGATGTCTACTGCCACCAGTTGGATGAAATGATGAGGTTGCTTGCAATTAAGCAGTCAAAATTGGTCAATAGAGACATGCCAATATTCTGGGAAGGCAACACTCTACCACATGCCACACAAACAGTGCTGCTCAAACTACAGAGGCTACACTTGGAAACTCTCTGCATCCACCATATTCACCAGACCTTGCAATAACTGACTACCACTTCCTCCAGGCTTTGGACCACTTCTTGCAAGAAAAACTATTCAATTCTCAACAAGCTGTGGAAAACAACTTTCATAATTGCATAGCAACTTTCACTCCAGGCCTCTTCACAGATGATATAAACAAGCCACCGTTAAGATCACAAAACTACATCAATAGTTTAGGTGCATATTTGATTAATACTAGATGCTAAAAACATACTCATAACCATCATAGAATTTAAGATTTATTGAAAAATAACAATGCAAACTATGCAATTAAAAATTGTATTTATGTATAATTGGGAAGAAAATAATAGAAAATAGCACACAATTAGGAAAGCTCTCTGAAATGATAAAGCTTATACTTTGATCACATTATATTCTACTTAAAACTTTGGTAAATATTACAAACATAGTAAAAATTTTGAATAATAAGTTAACCTTTAGTATAGAGAACTATACATAAAGTCTTTGTTTTACTTTCAAATCTCTTAATCTTCAAGTCCCAACTTTCTTGTCCAGTCATAGCTCTCATGTCTGTAAGCCCTCAATATATTAGGAGACTTGATATGTACTATGATTTACATTCCTAATGTGAGCTTTTTATTTGTCTTTCTTGTTCTTTTCAAATGTTTCTCTCTTAACGCCTATAGTTTTGCTTATAAATGTACCTAATGATAACATCTCCATAAATCTTTGCCCCATCCTCCTAATGAAAAGAAGTGTCTTCTTGTTGTGGCTATACTCATGTGATTGAGGACCTCACATAATTCCCACCTCAGTCTGCTTTGAGGGGTTGTTATTTGTGTCCATGTTTGAGGGTCCTCACAAGGATATGAGATCCTTGAAACAGAGAATATTTATGCTTTGTATTAATATTTGATTCCTTCTTTGGCATAGTATTAAGATCATACACAGAGTAACCTTAAAGAAATGTTCATTAACTTATTTAATTCTTGCATGCATTTGCAACTCATTTGTTTTGTTACTCTTATCTATAAGCTGCCTTTTTCCTTTCTGCAGTAATATTATTCAATTTTGGTAGAAAAGGAAAAGAAGGAGAATGGAAGGAAAGAATAAAATACAAATTCAAGCTAGAAGAAACAAATGGAAGGAAAAATACAGGGTAGGCTGGACAGAACACAGGTAAAAACATAGTATGTGGAAGATGAGAGGACACTGTCTCCCGAGTTAGATTAATGCTATATAAGTGCTTTCTTTGCACAGCACTGGTTTAACAGAAACACATGCATACGGTAACTGTGTAAAATGAAAAAAAACATTTCAAATATACACAACATTAAGTTAGCACAGCACTGTGCAAAGCAAGAAGTACCTCCACATCTATTTCTTTTTTTCTTTAAGTGTAGTACTGGAAAAAGAAAAAAGGCAGTATCTTTATGAAAGTCTTCATATTAAATTAATTACAGAAATGATAATTGTCATTCATTAAGTGGTCTTGAGCTTCCAAAAAGACCACAGTAGTATTACAGAAAAAGAATGTGATAGTTAACCAGAAATGACCAGTCAGACAAGGAGGAACACAATGATGTGCAAGAGCCTACAGAGACTTTCACATTTGATGTTAAGTTGATAAGAATGAAGTATTGAGTGTAGTGCTTAGACGATAATATATAACCAGTAAAGTTTATTATTTTTATCTGGCATATCATCCTTAATCATATGTGATCACCAATCATTTTTTAAGACAATTACTTTGGTACAATATCAACATCTCTCTCTCTTTCTCTATCCCTCTCTCTTTCTTTCTTTACTTTCTTCCATTCCAGGATCCAATTTGAGGATAGAGTAAAAGACGAGAACCTCTTCAAATCCTATCCATCTCAGAGACACCTGGTACACCATGCTTGGGATCCCAGGAATGGGAGATGCACTCACATGGATCTTCATCCCCATCTGGCCCATGTCCATAGTAGCTGTTGTAGGCAATATCCTCTTATTATTCCCAGTCTTCACTGAGTGCAGTCTTCATGAACCCATGTACGTTTTTGTTTCCACTTTGGCCCTAGCAGATATATTTCTCTTTACAGTCACCACACCAATGATGCTAGCAATCATCTGGTTTCCAGCTGTGGGTATTTCTTTTGGTAGCCGTGTGTCTCAGATATTGTTCCTACACTTCATCTTTGTGGCAGAGTCTGCCGTATTGCTGGCCATGGCATTTGACTGTTATATCTGTTATCCACTAAGGTGCGTGGCCATTCTGACCCCTTCGGTCATTGGAAAAATGGGTACTGCCTCTGTGACCAGGAGTTTCTTCATCTGCACCTCCTTTTGGTTTTTTTGGTTTATTGGCTTACATACTGTGGAAAGAACGTTATTCTTCATTCATGTTGTGAGCATACGGGCATTGCCAGGCTGGCCTGTGATAGCATCAAAGGCAACATCTGCTGTGGGGTGATTGTGGCCCTCTTTTCCACATGCCTGGATGTGGTGCTATCATCATCTCCTATGTCTTTATACTTTGTGCTGTTTAGAATTCCTTCTCGAGATGCCTGAATCAAGGCTCTTGGTATTTGCTGTTCATGTGTGTGTGTCATCTCCTGTTCTATACACAAGCTTTCTTTTCTTTCTTTGCTCACCAATTTTGGGGCCACAGCTACCACTCCATATACATATCCTCCTTGCTAATCTTTACATAGTGGTACCACCCACTCTCAACCCTATCATTTATGGAGTTTAGACCAAATTCAGGAGAGAGTTACCCAGGGCTTTCCCTTGAGCAAGACATTTTGTTGCTATAGAATAAATAGGTTAGTTCTTTATTTCTTTTAAATAACTCCACATCTGAAGAGAACCTAAAGTTATAATGGACACTTTGTATCATGCTAGCATTAGGAATGACAATAACAGTAAATCTTTGTGAAAATGAGACAATATTAAAATCTTACTCTTTATGTTGCTTTTGTTCAAGGTAACATTAGACCAAAGACACCTTTATTTTATTTGTAATAGCTTCACAGCAGGCTTAAAACATAATAATTCAATAGCTAATTATAATTTTATATTCACATGGAAAAATAGGGGAACTAAAGATACAATCCACCCTCACACACTAAGGAAATGAAAAACAAAATCCCAAATCAACCTAAAACTTTTAATCCTCTTTTCCTGTCATATTACATCTGTACTTCAGAGAAAATAATACATATCTAGCATCAAGATCTATAAATTGAGAATTTGGGCTCTGAGTTCAAGTTTTCAATTCCAGATGTCTGGTTTGGTCAAAACTATTTACTGTTTCTGGGCTTATGCATGCTTATATTTATATTGGGCATAAAATATTATATACTTTACAAATTTTTCAAAAGGATTAAATGAGATGATTAATATATATCTTCTAAAACAATGCCTAGCATAAAATGAAAATAAAAGCATGTTGCTTATTATTGTTACTTTAGCAGTTGTATAATCAACCTGCATCCCCAGAACACTGCACCTGCAGGAGAGAGAAAAAAGATTCTTTATTTCTTCCTTTCTACACTATTATCAGACATTATGAGACATAATGACTGTAGATAATCTTGTAGCATGAAATCATTTTAATTTCTCCACATGGAGATAAAACGAAGATTTTACCAGAGATAGATTTCAAAATGATCAGTCTACATGTTAATTAACACCATGGATATAGACAAAAATCCATACTTCTTCCTATGTAAAGTAAAAGTAGCAGTTATTTCCTAGGTCATTGCATTATGGCACTGTGGACTCCACTTTTATCTCCATAGGGGCAATAATTATTGATGTTACTGGCAACAGTAAAATGTATTTATCAGGAAACAAAAACAGGAATGCAATGTCAGAGAACATAATAAAATAATAATTGATAATTACCTAATAAATGGATTTTATATGTTCACTAGTACAAGTATGCATGCAAACTCACAAAAGTGAGTATATGTGCTCACAGAATAATGCATGGTGAAAAAGTAAAATAGTGTAAATGCCCAGATGAATGTGTTGTATATATCCTAAAAATACAATATAGTGGAATTATTATACCACACGTTATAACTAAGTGTTTATATAAAAATAAATCAAAGATATTTCGAAGAGAAACTGTGAATTGCAGAATGATACATATCCTGCAATATCAATTATATAGATGTAAATACATATTTATATGTGGAACCATACACATATCATATTTGCATACAAATTAAGAAAGAATATTTCTAATTATACCAATATTATGTGAATATTTAAATAATACTTTTTAAATAAAAATAAATTAAAAATTTTAAATAAATTATATCTATCAGTTCTCTCTTTTTGAAGATGAGATATATAGCTTTAACATTAACTTATTTTATTCTGCCTTTCCTATAGATATTTCTGTTGTTTTCATCATAGAATATTTAATCTTATATCCAAATTATTATATTATATAAATTCCCATTTAATGATTATTTACTTAAGAAATTTTTCAGGCTTTATATTTGATTGATTTTTTTGCCTCCTGAAAGTATTTTTTAACACTTTATTCTCATTTTTCTATCCCCCAAATGGAAGATATTTTAGGGCATTTTGTGGGAGGGTTACAGGAGAATCAAATCATGCCTGTTTGAGAATATTTATTATGAATTTGTTGTCAAGCATGAATAATTTTACAATTATAGAATTCTTAGCTCAAATATGATTTTCCAAAATTCTAGATATGAGTTCTTCAAAAAACTTTACACAAGTATCCAAATGGTAGAATTGGTTAAAGTGCACCTGTTATAGTTTGGAGAAAAAGCTCACATCAGCCTGCCAATCACTTGGAATTGATAATTCTTTGAAAGACAGAACTTCCCAGACCACACTGTTTATATTTCTTATTCTATCTTAATGATATAAGAAAATATACAATTCTATCTTAATTAGATCTCTATATATCTTGTTTTCCTTATAGAATTGGTAAAAACAGATAAGTATTTTATGTATTTTATAATGTATTGTCATCCTTCACCTTCCCCATCACCTTCAAAATGTAGACTCTATACAGTCATCTCTTGATATATGCAAAGGATTGGTTCAGGACCTCCCACAGATACCAAAATCCAAGAATGTTCAGTTCCACGATATAAAATGGCATGATATTTGAATACACACCTATACATCCTCCCATATACTCTAAATCATTTTTAGATTACTTCTAATATTTAATACAATGCAAATTATTACTATATTGTATTGTTTGGATTAATGACAAGAAAAAATATTTGTATATGTTCAGTACATGTATTTTCCAAATATTTTTTAAGTGAAGTTGGTTCCATTCACGGATGCTGAAACCATGGATATGGAGGGCTGACCGTATCTTAAACAGTGTTTAATTTGTTCAGCATTGCATCCACGGTAGTACTTTGCTCGCAAAATCACTCAATCTGTTGAATAAATGCACTCATTCTTGTTTTATATTTAACCTTGATGAAGAAAAATTGTGAATGACTAAATTGTCTAAATATGACCGTAATATTTTATATTATCAGTAAATCAAATTCTTGGAAAACATGCCATTTTTACCATGAACCTGTTATGTATCTGAAACACTTTAGTGGTGAGAGATAGTTGCAGCATGCACTCGATGACATCAGGACCTCTGTTCTCCATGGTAACCCTAACTTTATAAGATACTTCTTAAAAACACAGTAATACGTACTCAAAACATTTAACAAATTTGGTAGAAACAATGTATATTTTGTTCCAGTAGTGGGTAGTGAGAAAGACAAATTAACTTTATAACAATTTTCAAATTTTTCTATAGTCACAGATTGGTTTTGGTCTACATGTTGCCCTGGGATTGTTTTTAAGCTTTGAGGTCTGTTTTAGGGCTATGTTGATACATGTTCATATAGAGTAATATTATTCTTTTATTGTTGCATGTTACATATATCTCCTTGGAATTTAGAAGAATTAGAGTATGAAATAGTTCTTTGAAAAGATCAAATAATTGACAAACTTAGCCAAAATTTTCAGGAAAAAATACAAATAAACAAATATATAATTAGGGAATATTATGATAAAATTTACTCCACTATATTTAAAAACTTAGATAAAATAGGAAAATACCTTGTAATACACAAACTGCCAATGCTTCTTCCATAATAAATTGAGAATTTAAGCAGCCTCATATCTACTAGAGAAATTGTTATTGCAAACTCTATAACAAGGAATTTGCCAGGCCTAGGTGGATTTACAAGGGAAATACAATCAAATATTTAGGAAGAAAACAATATGAATTCTATTCTAACTTTTCTCAGAAAACAGTAAAGGAAAAATCTTTCCCAAATCATTTAATAAGGGCAGGTTTATGTTGACACAAAATCGAAACTATGTTATTACAAGGTAAGAAAACTACTGGTGTTACCTTTCCCAAACTAAGCCTCTCCCATATGTAGCAATTATTGCTCATAACTGTCTCCTTTTGAGGCCAAAATAATCCTGAAAGCTTTCCCTCTGCTGGTCACCACTTTGGAAAGTTTCCATCTTTCAAATTTTGGGATGTGCCTTCCTATGGAAATAGGAACTTCATGAGTTCTGATCACTCCCTCATACATTAGGTCAGAAATTTAACTTCTAGCTAGTTTGTCAGACAGACACACACGTTGAAAACAAAAATCATTTCACTAGCACAGGCCTCTGGGAGCCATGGATCAGCTTGAGTTATAGGTTTGTATAGATGCTGAAATATTGACCTATATATTGAAATAAAATTTACAAAACCATTCCTTTTCACCAGGAGCCTGTGTCAGCAGATTCAGGAGCCCTAATATTTTTGCACTGTAATTCCAAGACCAGGATATTATCTATACCACTATTCTGAAGATCAAATTAAATGGATAAGGCATGGGTCATTGTCAAACATCATGTCTATTGGCACAGTGTGAACTCTGAATGTTAGCTCTAAATTTATGAAAGCCGAAAGTGACTCTTTAGTGATCAGTAAGTTTATAGAAGGGCTAAAGAAACCTGAAAATGAGCTGATTGACAAATAAGATAATAAACAGAAAAGGGGAAGTAACCACACTTTAGTTAAAACGAGAGATTGACTTTAAAGAAAAAAAAAAACCCACTAGCTACAAAAGCAATATTTCCTAAGACTAGTCAAGGTCCATATGTATACCTTTAAAATAATTGAATTGCCATGATAGGGGCAAAGTGAGCTTGGAACCATAGACACCGTGGGTGTTGTGAGAGCCCCTGATTAAATCGCAGTATCAGTCAGGTCCCAGCCAATGAGGATCTATCAGGTTTATCATTTCAAGAGAAAATACCGAGCCAACAACGTCAGCAGGGACTAAGAAAAAAATGAAGTTCCCTACTGTAACAAGACAAGTAAATGTGTCTTGGGACCATGTCAAGTTTGTTTTAGGACATGGATGACTCGAAATAATTTCCTTTCCTTGTGTAAGAGTCTCAGTAAAACATTCTATTAAAAAGTTCTAGATATCTGGATATCCTGTTACTTAAAATAAACATTAAACACATTAGGAAGAAATTGAAGAAATGTATTCTAGAAAATGGACTGTTATTGTGGAGTCAGGAAAGTATAATTGTTATTGGAGATTACAGGACAAAATAGTACAGAGAGTAACTATACTGGAACACAGTAAACCTTAGAATGGAAAATCATGGGGCTTTAAATAATTTTATTGAGTGCAATCATTTTCACAAAATTAAGCAGGAAATACATGTATTAGGCATTAGGACACATTGTAGGTTTGTGACTAAGAGGGTGATCTCTGGATTCAGACTGCCAATAATCAAATCTCTGCTCCACTGCTTCTAATGACAAAACTTTAGGAAGTTATTTTATCTATGTGCTCATGTCTTTAAATTGAGAAAACGCATATAAAGCACTTATAAAAGTATCTGGGACATAATAAAAGGGTAGATAAAATTAAAACATGCTTACATTACTTGATCATAATAATGATCTGGTTCTATTTTTAACCAAGACAAGTTATTTAAATAAGACTAATAAAAATATGGACTCGAAGTAATCATTTTAACATGATCTAAATGGCTGTCAAATGGTAGTTGATATTGGTATTATTATTTGGGTAAACAAAATAATCAGAAACATCTATTTCTTTCTATTCCAGAAATTAGTGGCTGTCTAGTATCTCCAGTTCAATTACCATTTCTACAGTAGGAATGGGGAAAAATCCATTTGGTTGGTGAAAAACCTAGAATCAAGGTTACATTTTTTGTTGTTTGATTCACTATTTTGTAAATCAGTCAAATAGTCCAATCTACCTAAGATGCTCACTCAAATATATAGCGCTATGACTAAACTAGATAGCAGCGGCCTTGGATAAACAATATATATACATGTTGCTAGAGTAATAAAAATAAGCTAAGATAATGGTTGATCTTTTAGTAAACACTTGATGGACTTTATTCAGTAAAATTTACCTTTTCCATAATGAGTGAATCTCAAAATACCCTATCTCAACTAGCCATAATAAGGTATAGATTCTAGCAGCTAATCTGATTTATGCATTAGTATGATTCTCAGCCCACCATATGTGCATTTTCTGATTTATAAAATTGATCAAAATATTTACACATGTTATTTTCACTGACTAAGGATGATTATGGAAAAAGGAAGAGGAAGGTATTTGCAACTAGTAAAATACTATTAAAATAGAAGTTGTTAAAACTATTTTTAATGCTTTTTGATGTTTACCCTTTTTTATGTCACTTGCTGACTTTTAAATGCATTCACTTTTGATCTTAAGACCTAGGATCAATCTCTGGACTCTTCTTCGTATTTGTTGTGTCTTGATACTATAAATAACAGGGTTCATCAAGGGTGGAAAAAGGATGTAGATGTTGCCCATGAGGACATGAACCAATGGTGAGAGGTGTTTCCCAAAACGGTGCACCATGGTCAGACCAATGATTGGGATGTAGAAAACCAAAACAGTACAGATGTGAGATACACAGGTCTGCAAGGACTTGAGTCTCTCTTCCTGAGAAGCAATGGCTAAGACAGTATGCAGGATCATGACATAGGAGATAAGTATGAGCACTGCATCCAACAACAGTTTGCTGATCACGAGAGTCAAAGCATAGATACTGTTGAAGCGGATGTCTGAACAGGCAATTTGAATTAAGTCTTGGTGCAGGCAGAAAGAGTGAGACAGGATGTGAGGTCGGCAATAATTTAAGAACTTCAGACGGATGATGACTGGAGGTATGAGTAAAGAACTCCTACATAATATCGCCACCCCAATTTTCATGATTTTGTCATTCGTTAGAATGGAGGAGTAGCGTAGAGGGTTGCAAATGGCTACGTAGCGGTCAAAAGACATAGCGAGGAGGACCGAGGACTCCGTGAAGGACAGACCATGGATGAAATAGGACTGGGCAATGCAGGAATCCAGGCTGATCTCACGAATGAAACCCCACAGGATCCCCAGCACAGTGTGCACAGTGGACATCCCCACACACAAGTCTGTAAGGGCCAACATGGCCAGGAAATAGAACATGGGCTGGTGCAGGCTTGACTCAGTCTGGATCACATGGAGCACCATGCAGTTTCCCAGGAACACCATGGCATAGATGGAGGAGAAAGGGATGGAGAGCCAGAGATAGTCAGCTTCCAGGCCAGGAAAACCAGTGAGAACAAATCTGGAACTATTCAAGTTTGAGATAGAGATAGCAGACATTAATAAAGGTTTGGAAATATTTCTAGATAGATACAAATTACATAGGTTTGTGATCTTCTAATTTTTAGTAATGTTTATCTTCTTTTGAGAGGAAAATAAAATATAATATAGTTTCCCAAAATATCATAAACTAAGCAAAATAAAGACCCGATTCCTTACCCTTTAGGGCCAAAAAAAATCTTTTCTCTAGACATGGCATTTCTGGTGCTAGTGACTAGGGAAGACAGAAGACCAGAGAGTTTTATGCAGAAACAGTAATGATAGTGGGCACCTGGGATTTAGATTTCAGGTTGAACTTCTGGGAGTATTGGTTCATCCCTAAAGTAACACTATGTGTGATCACAGGTGTATATTGTTTGCATGGATGACATCACTCTCAGGAGAATGTGAAACTAAGTCATTTTTTCTTGGGTACTACAGCTGTTCCTTTCACTTTTCTTGGGTCATAAGATCCCAAAATACCTGCACTACTTAAAGTAACCTAACCTTGCAGAACATAAAAATTAACCAAGAGAAAATATACAAAGTAAGTGGAATCTGAACTTGTTTGCACATTTCACATTGTTTAGTCCCTCTGAAAATTATTTCTCTATTTAAATTGGACTTTACTTCTGTTTTTCATGAACTTCTTCATTCTGCAGAAGATTTCTGCCTTTCCTGAATCTCACAATATTGTTTTCTCTTATGTCTTATGTAAGCTAACATAATTGGCATGCATTTTTGACTTAGAAGTACTAAACAAATATTTCAAAGTATCTATAGATAGAATAAAACTAATTAGTAAAGGATGCCAAATTTTTGTAATAACCAAAGACTCCTAAAAATGGCAATGTGGATCTAGCCTCTTGTAGGTCAATGTCTACAACCCAGACATTTCAGCAGCTCTTCCACATTAAGTAGATCAGGCCACATCATGTGAATTTCTTTGGTTAAGAAAGTCTATGAATTATTAGAGTGTGTAGGATTAATTTTAATGTTTCAGAATACACATGGAGCTCTATACAGGGCTACCGAAGTGATTCGTATAGTTTGGTTATTGAAAATATTTCTAAGAAGGAGTGATTTGATTTTGGGGGAAGAATACCACAGTTAAAAATACGAAGAAAATATTTGAATTATATGAGCATCTAGAGATTATCCGCACCTTGTAATTAAGTATCTGAATCAGAGCCTTGGAAAAGGGGAATTAATAAATCTAATAAGATGAAAAATGGCACTGAAATGGAATTACATTCAAAGTATGCTATTTCTTCTTTATAAGGATTCACTCAAAATAAACATCAGTGACTAATGCAATGAGTGTTCAGTAACAAGACTAAGAAAAACCAATGGATAAATATGACCAAAAATTTGGATAGTCAAAGACACAAGAGAAAATAAATGTGGCCTTTTTAAGGCATTAATTCTAACCAAAATGTTTGTACCCCCATAATATTCTGAAATAAAAAAAGAAGCTTAAGCTATTTAATTTGAGATAATTATAGATTTGCATCTAGTTATAAGAAATGCTACAGAGAGATCCTGTGTACCATTTACCCAGTTATATTTGCTTTTTAAACTTTAATTTGAGTTTACTGTAGTGAATCTCTTCACTCTTCTTAACTGGATGTTAATCTACAATTATCTCAAAATGTGATGGAGAAGTATACATAACTTTCCAAAGGAAGATAGACTAATGGCCAAAAAAATATGAAAAAAATCTCAAAATCTCTAATCATCAGGGATATGCAAATCAAAACCACAGTGAGATATAACTTAACTCCAGAGAAAATGACATTTATCAAAAAGTCCCCAAACAGCAAACTTTAGCATGGATGCAGAGAGATAAGAACACTCATATACTGCTGGTGGGACTGCAAACTAGCACAAACTCTACGGAAAGGACTATGGAGATATCTCAAAGAACTATAAGTAAAACTACCATTTGATAGAGCAATCCCACTACTGGGTATCTACCCAAAGGGGGAAAAAAAAGACATTTTATAATAAAGACATCTGCACTCAAATGTTCATAGGAACACAATTCACAATTGCAATATGGAAACAACCCAAGTGCCTATGAATACATGAGTAGATTAATAAAATGTGGTATACTCAAAAGAAAAAAAGACATTATAAAAACAAACAAACAAAAAACACACCTGCACTTGAATATTTATAACAGCACAATTCACAATTGCAAAGATGGGGAAACAACACAAGTGTCTATCAATAAGTGAGTGGATTAATAAAATGTGGTATATGTACACCAGGGAGTACTACTCAGCCATAAAATAATGGTGAATTAATGCCCCCTTTATTAACCTGGATGGAACTGGAGACCATT
Source organism: Propithecus coquereli (assembly GCF_000956105.1). NCBI lineage: Eukaryota > Metazoa > Chordata > Mammalia > Primates > Indriidae > Propithecus > Propithecus coquereli. The sequence goes on along the minus strand of NW_012147897.1, from coordinate 129,399 downwards.
CTTCTAAGTGAAGTATTACAAGAATGAAAAAACAAACAATACCTACAATCACAAGTAAATTGGAACAAATCTATCAACACCTATGTGCAGATATGGAAATAACATTCATCCAAAATCAAGCAGAAGGAAAGGGAATGGAGGCGATGGGAAATTCACACCTAGGGGGTACAAATGAATACTGTTTGGGTGAAGAACACACCTATAGCCAGGATTCGAGCATTACAAAACCAATCCATATAACCCAAAACATTGGTACCCCATTAATATTTTCAAATGTAGAAAAGTCACAAGCTAAACTATTAACATTTAGTGTTGCTTATAAAACATATCCATCACAAAAAGCTGATAAAACTATAATTCAATCTTTACAATTTTTGCCTTTATGTCATTGATTGATTACATTTGATTAGCTCTGTGTGCTTCAATTATTTCTCTGACCAAAAAAAGAAAACTGTTTAGTAGTCAAGCTCTTATTGTCTTGAATGCAAAACTAGAGTTTATGGTTTAGCATTCAGTGAACCTGAGAAAGCACAGAGTCTCACAAAGGACAAGGTTGTTCCAGACTGACTTTTTGTTATTTAAATAAGGTAAATGAAAATTCAAGAAGGATCCTTATGGTAGAATATCTTAAACATGCCATCTCGAATTTGTTTGGTCTTTACTCCATAGACTATAGGATTGAGCAAAGGTGGGACAAGTAGGTAAAGGTTTGACAGAAGAATATGAATGTAGGAAGGAATGTGGGACCCAAATCTATGTGTAAAGAAAGAGAAGAAAGCCAGGAGGTAAAACTCAAGGAAGACCAAAATGTGGGCAATGCAGGTGTTAAAAGCCTTGAGCCTAGCTTCCTTCTGAGGAAGATTGAAGACAGTTATAAATATTCGAATGTAGGAGAGAGTGATGAAGATTATATCAAGTCCAAGTATACTGAAAGCCACAAACAAACCATAGATCTTGTTGATTCGAACATCTTCTGCTGCCAACTTCACGATGGCCATATGCTCACAGTATGAATGGGAGACCACAGTGGTTCGGTAGAATTTCAGCTGGCATTTGATGAGGATGAGACATGGAGCTGCCAGGAGGGCTGCTCTGAGTGTCACCCCAACCGCAATTTGAGTGAGAAGTTGGTGGGTAAAAATGGTCGCATGTCTCAGAGGATCACAGATTGCCACATAGCGGTCCAGGGCCATGGCCAGCAAAATACCTGACTCAATAGCCTGGAATGTGTGGATGAGCCACATCTGCAAGAGACAAGCATCAAAGTATATCTTCGACAGATGAAACCAGAATATTCCTAGCATTTTGGGTAGGATGCAGGTACTGAGAACAATGTCTGTTGCTCCAAGCATTGCCAGGAAGACGTACATGGGCTCATGGAGGCTGTGTTCAGTTTTGATGATGACCAGGAGCAGGGAATTCCCAAACAGAGCAATGATGTACATGGTACAGAAAGGAATCCCAATCCAGAATTGCACAGATTCTAAGCCAGGGATCCCAATCAGTGTCAGCACTGAGGGCCTGAAGACTGTGCCATTTTGCTTGAGCATGTCAGCTTAGGGCTCCTTGGCCGGTAGCTTCTGATTCAGGCTGGCAGTATTTGTTGGGTGTCTACATTTTGTTTCCTTTTCTCACCTAGATTTGTACAATCAGAGATTGAATGTAGTTTCACATGGGACTTTTCAGACATACCCAGTTACTGTTACCTAAGGAGGTCCGGGAATGGCTACGTAGACTTCTTCTGTGTTTTGTCTCAGATTTCCATTCTCTTTTTTCTCTTTTCTTCTCTCTCTCTCTCTCTCTCTCTCTCTCTCGCTCTCTCTCTCTCCCTCTTTCTCTCTCAATGTCTCTCTGTGTCTGTATCTGTGTCTATATGTCTCTGTCTTTCTTTCTGTCACACACGCATGTACACATACAAATATATACTAACAGGCATACTCACACTCATGCTGGAAAGAAGATGCATTTCTAATAATGTGAGGGCATGTCGTTGTGTATAATCAGTTAAAAACTATGCTGTAGTACACCAGCTTGATTTTATACGATAATAGGATAGGGATACTTAATGACATATTACTTATATCTTCCGATTTGTGTACTTACGGGAAGCATTTATTTAATCAGTCAACAGGTGAGGGATTTTTCCCTATTTCAGGAACTATATACTAAGCAATGGATAAATAAGAAATTATAGAGTAGCATCCTTACTCTCAAGGAGACAATGCCATATTACAAATTTCATTATAAAAATATACATATGAGGCTTAGAGATGTGATATGGTATGTTTTTTAAACCCTGTCTTTATTGTAAGGTGGATGTTAAGGAAATTTTCTATGGAAATTTGGATGAGATTAGAGCTCTTACAGGTAAGCAATAAAATTAACCCATGAATCAAACCTTTTTTAAAAATTTAGAATTTCAAATTTTGTGCTGGGAAAAATTTGATTTTTAAAATAAGGACCAACATGTAAAAGTTATTATGCAGTTTATTTTTCTAGGAAAATTTCCTGCTATCAAAATATGACCAATACATATATTTAATTTAAAATGTGTACAGAAAAAAAACTGTTCTTAATATTGTTTAATAAAATACATCAGAAATTATTAACACAATGAAAAAAATACTTAAATACATTAAACAATATTGAACAGGTAATTATATCTCTTCGGCATGATTCAATTGAGGATATATTTTTAAATTTAAAAAAACAGCTTTTATATATTTCTTATTTATGTGATTTATAATAAAATTTCTAGTCATTCTTTACTTCAATAGAGTGGGATAAAGTGTTTTTAAATTCTCATCTAACCAAAGTTGAAAGAGAATAAAGAATAAAGTTTTCCTTGACAAAGTAATACACAAATAGGTTAAAACAATGAAGTACATTTAAATCATTTAAAGTTTTCTCTTTAATAAAAGTGTGTAGTTGTTCATAGTCCTAATGCAACTATTTTTAATTTTTTATCTCTTTAAATTATTTTTTCTTATACCATCCACCTTTGGAAATTAGCACACAGCTCAGTCTCTTGTTCTTTAATTTCATTCATTCTACTATAGAAGTGTTAGTGTATATTCCAATTTTTACACTGGCTTGAAACTCATTTAAATGAGGCTATTGTGATCCCTGAGAAGTTTTTTTTTTTTTTTCCTTGCATATTGACAGAGATATGCCACTAATACAGAATTTAGTTAATCTCAGAACCCATTTACTGAGTATTTTTTATAGATGGAGGCACTTTGCAGGGCTGGGTCAACAAAAATAAAATTGCAAAACTTGCAGCACAAAACAACACTACACTCTTTTCACTCTTTTACTTTACATTTTAATTTCACATCAGAATAATTGTCCATATAATTTGACTCTTTCATGAATCCAGACAACATGTCTTCAAATTAATAGTGCTATTGCTTCTGATAAAAACACAAAATACTAGTTTTATTCTTTTCACATGTGTTAACTAGTTTTAGTCGTTTCTCTAAGTCAATTTAATTTTAGTCCAAGTGGCTCAGGGCCAGATGTAGTCATATAATGCTCTCAACACACATCATCACCTCATTTGTTCAAGGGATAAACACAATGTGTATTCCTTTGGAATGACACAAATTGCTCATACAAGGGCTGTCTGGAAAGTATCCAGCCATTTTCACTATAACAAGAACACATTACATGGCTGGAAAGTACATGTAATGGCTGGATACTTTCCAGACAGCCTTTGTTTTTGTAAAATTGGATGGTTTCCTCCAAGTTTATCAAAGAATTAATTATTTGAAAACCTCACTTCTCTGATAATCTAACCATTTTCTTAGTTTCTTTACTTGGTAATCTAGAACTGTAATAAATCTGTAATCACTGAGAAGCATCTATGTCATCAATTTAGCTCTCAGATCTTCTTTGAATCTTCATAGACAGGAACCCTATATTGACTCTCAAGACTGATCCAATTATTTTTTCTCAGTTCTTACCTTTCCTCCCACTCACCTTCACCTCCTTAATCCCAACATCTCCATTACCATCCCATCACAGACACCACACACATGCACACACACTCACAGACACATAAAATTCTTAATTGAAAAATATATTTAGTCAAACGTTTACCATATTTTCTAATGGATTTTGCTGTGTTTTTAAAAATCACCACACCCCTTTGTGACTAAGTAAGCTGCCCATCTGACTGGTGGTTTAGATCTCCATAATTAGTTTTCATTTTCAACTCTCCATACCTGCACAGAGGTGTTCACTTTTCTCTCACATTTGATGATTGTCAATTTCCCAGGTGGTAAATGTTCACAGGATTTGCTCTTTCAACATTTTGTGCAAGTTCTTTTCAAAGACATCATGGCGTTCCACATGAAAATGAGCTATATTTTTGTTGTTATTCACTTCAATCCTCTTTACAAACTTCTTACCAGTCATTAAAAATTATACTTTGAAATTCTATAAAATATTTTTAAATGCTTCAACATAGTCATTTATACTTTTCTATGATCATTACCTGCTTATTAAGGGTTTTTTTCCTCCCACTGTATTTAATATTCAACTCTCATCGCAGCATCATCTCCATGAAACAACTGCTCATATCCTTAAACAGAAATTGATTTTCCTCCTTTTGGTTCAATCTCAATGAGAGATTGACTATTTAATAAATACAACCCATTGGAAACTAATGAAGCAATTAGAGTTTAATTCTCCCTGAGTTTGTTACATATCAATATTATACAAATTTTAATGCAAATGCTAATCCACTTGTCCTGTTGCCAGGTATATATTTGCAAGAGGAATGAGGGACTAGAACTGGGAAAAGCAAAGAACAAATCCTGAAGTTATCCTATGAGTCTTAGCATCTTGCTTTTTAAATGTCATCTTTTTTTAGAATATTACTGCTTTGTTGACCAGAGCAAGGATACATACCTGCCTTATTTGAAGATTTGAAGAATTTTACTATTGACGAGGGAAGAAAAGAAAGGGAATATATCCACTAGATCAAGAGAAAATCAATACTACTTTTTAACACTCCTCATGCCCCATGTCAAATTCCATGTAAAATATTAACCTCCTTTTCAGGATGCCTACATAGAGCTGACATTTAATTAGAGCTAACCTCTTATGTACAATTACATGTTCAGTTCCCCATACTCCCTTTGAGTCTTATCTAAATATATCTCTCTAATTCTCATAGGCATCTATGGAAACACATACTCACAAGATTAATTTTCCAACTTTCTTATGTAAGTCTAGTATGCACTTACTTATGCTAATGCGATATTCCCTACAGATAAGGAAATCCATTTTCAAAGGCAAATTGAGAACACAAACTGTATTAGCACTTGGGCAAGGTCTGTTGTATCCTTCTCCTGAAGTAAGAACAAGAGATGAAATCATCTTTTCACAGGCCGAAAATTTTAACCAATCACCCGTTATTATTGTTATTATTGGTTTTATGAGGAACCTATATGAAGGATTACAAGGCTTCATGATATTCCTTCCCTGAATCTCAGTGACTCCAATTCTCCCCATAAAGTTTTAGGAGAGTAAATCTCAGTCTTGGGCTCTTCCTAGCATTAGAATTGAAAGAAGAAAGGTCAAAAAATAACACACACAAAAATATAGAATACTTATTCTGGCTCTGAATGACTCCTAAAACCGAATGCTTCAATACTGGGAAAAGGTCAGCTCCAATTCTGAGATATCATTTCCAACATAACAATAATGAATTTACAGTGTTACAACAGGAAAAGGCAACTGAAAAGGAGCATGGTGAATTCTATGAACATGAAAAGAAACTGAGTGTTGGTAATACAAAAATTATATATTTTGAAGAAAAGAATATCCTAAAAGAGACAGCTACATATTACGAAATATCTGGGGACATGCAGGGAGTCCATACCTAAATATTCAGCATAGTACTGGTTGGTACTTACATGTGACGTGAAACAACTGCTTGAGGTGGGGAAAATATCATCCTGGAGTTGCATAAATAACTGTGAATAATATTAATACAGAAGCATGAATAGAGCCTATTCCTGTATGTCAGAATGGAAAACCTTACAACTCCAAGAGCGTTTGGTAGAATAATCAGAAGACTATTGCCTGGGGAAAATTAGTATTGGATTAAACATTACTCTGTCCAATCTAAGAAACCTTGAATTCAAGACCAGAAATGATCAATCTCTTTCCATGTAATATAACTTTCTTGTGAAACAAATGTCAAAAAGGTGTATCAGGAATTAAATTATCTAGCAGCCGCAGAAGCAAATTTCACAATATCTATTAAGAGCTTCCAGTGAAAAGATTAGCATGCCTGCAAAGAAGCAATAAATATGACACTTAATGAGGTGAAAAATCTATCAATACAGAGTTAGCACTAATTTTAGAAATAGCAAAAAATAAAACATGAAAATAATGATAATGGTATTTTGTATGCTGAAATGTTTGAATAGAGGCCTAGAAGATATGAAAAGATCTAGTTCATACTAGTAGAAATGAAAACTAAAATGTCTTAGATGAAATATTATCTAAAGGAGACTAAAAACATATTAAACATTAAAAATCAGTGAAGTTGAAGATGTAACACTTAAAAGGAATCAAGAGGCAAACATGGAGATAAAAGATGATAAAACGAACAAATTAAATACATAACATGTCGAAGAAAGGCAATAAAAATTTCACAGCAGACATAAGCTAAACAGAACACTGAAAATAGAAAAAATCAATGATAGAAAAGATATTGGTTTGAAAATAACAATAAAGGTTATGTACATCCTGCAAGATTCATTGTAAATAGAGTAAAATATGCACATTTTTAATATTAAGAATTAGAGAGGTAATATCACTACAGATTCCACTCATATTAAAAGGATAATAATGAACTACTGTGAGCAATCGTTTTCCAATAAATTAAAAAAAATTAGAAGATAGAGAAATACATTAAAGACACAAACTGCTTTTGAACTCAAGAAGAAATAGATAAACTGAAAAGAACTAATATATTAATGCCCTTAAATTTTCAGTTACAGGGATATTGGTCTGTAGTTTCCTTTTTTGTTGTATCCTTTCCTGGCTTTGGTATCAAGGTGACATTGGCTTCATAGAATGAGTTAGGAAGGATGCCCTCTTCCTCAATGTTGCGGAATAATTTCTGTAGTATAGGTGTAAGTTCTTCTTTGAATGTTTGGTAAAACTCTGAAGTGTAACCATCTGGTCCGGGACTTACGTTTTGAGACGTTTTTGATTGCTGCTCAAATTTCTGACCTTGAGATTGGTCTATTCAGATATTCTGTTACCTCTTGGGTGAACTTAGGTAGATTGTATGTTTCCAAGAATTTGTCCATTTCTTCCTCGTTATATAGTTTTGGGGCATATAGGTTTTTGTAGTAATCAAAAATAATGTTTGTATTTCTGTGGCGTCTGTTGTGACCTCTCCTTTTTCGTTTTTGATTGAGTTTATTAGAGACCTTTCCCTTTGGATTCTAGTCAATCTAGCAAGAGGAGTGTCAATTTTGTTTATCATTTCAAAAAACCAGCTTTTGGTTTTGTTGATCTTCTGTATTGTTCTCTTGTTCTCAATTTCGTTTAGTTGTGCTTTGATCTTAGTTATTTCTTTTCTTCTATTTGGATTGGGATTGGTTTGCTCTTCCTTTTCCAAGTCCTTGATTCTATTTATTAGGTTGTCGATTTCTAAACTTTTTGTTTTTTGGATATGAGCATTTATTGCTATTAGTTTTCCTCTCAGGAATGCTTTTGCTGCATCTCACAGGTTTTGATAGCTTGTTTCTCCATTATCATTTAGATTGAAGAAGTTCTTGATTTCCCTCTGTATTTCCTCCTTGACCCAGGAGTTAGTCAACAATAGATTGTTTAATTTCCATGACTTTGTGAGGTGGTGAGTATTTCTGTTGGAATTGAACTCTAATTTTAAACCACTATGGTCTGAGAAAGTACACGGTATAATTTCTATTTTTCTGAATTTGTTGAGGTCTGATTTGTGGCCTAGTATGTGATCAATTTTGGAGAAAGTTCCGTGGGCTGATGAGAAGAACGTACATTCGGCTTTATTTGGGTGGAATGTTCTGTAGAGATCTGTCAGACCCTTTTGTTCAAAAGCTCTGTTTAAGTCCATTATTTCTTTGCTTATTTTCTGTTTGGAAGATCTGTCCAGTTCATTCAGTGGAGTGCTGAAATCCCCTGTTATTATGGTGTTCTTGTTTATCATGTTGTTTAGATCAGACAAGGTTTGCTTTATGTAACTGGGTGCTCGTGTATTGGGTGCATAGATATTAAGGATTGTAAACTCTTCTTGTTGGATCTTCCGTTTCACCAATATATAGTGGCCATCTTCGTCCTTTTATACTTTTGCGATTTTAAAGCTTATGTTATCTGAAACTAGTATAGCTACCCCTGCTTTCTTTTGACTTCCATTCACCTGGATGATAGTTTTCCATCCCTTGACCTTTAGTCTAAAGGCATCTTTGTGGATTAGATGTGTTTCCTGTAGACAGTGGATACTGAATATAGATGCAAAAATCCTCAACAAAATTTTAGCAAATACAATTCAGCAGTACATCAAAAAAATAATTCACCATGACCAGGTAGGCTTTATTCCAGGGATGCAAGGCTGGTTTAACATACACAAATCTATAAATGTAATTCGTCACATAAATAAAAGCAAGAACAAAGACCATATGATTCTTTCAATAGATGCAGAAAAAGCATTTGTCAAAGTCCAACACACCTTTATGATAAAAACTCTTATCAAAGTAGGCACAGACTTCTCATACCTTAAAATTATCAAGCTCATTATGAGAAACCCACTGCCAATATCATATTGAATGGGGAAAAATGGAAACCATTCCCGCTTAGAACTGGAACTAGACAAGGCTGCCCTTTATCTCCACTTCTATTCAATATAGTGCTCGAAATCCTCGCCACAGTAATTAGGCAAGAGATGAGTATTAAGGGTGACCAAATGAGGACAGATGAGATCAAACTCTCACTCTTTGCTGATGATATGATATTATATCTAGAAAACCCCAAGGACTCATCTAAGAGACTCCTAGAACTGATAAATGAATTCAGCAAATTCTCAGAATACAAAATCAATACACACAAATCTGTGGCATTCATATATGCCAACAACAGTCAAGCCAAAGATCAAATCAAAAATGTAATTCCTTTTACAATAGCTTCAAGGAAAATTAAATATCTAGGAATATATTTAACGAAAGATGTAAGAGACATATACAGGAAGAACTATGAAACACTAAAAAAAGAAATTGTAGAAGATGTAAACAGATGGAAAAACCTACTTTGCTCATGGATTGGCAGAATCAATATCATTAAAAATGTCCATGCTATCAAGAGATCGAGGTAAATGGCGGATTAGGGGTGACCTCCTGGCTCTCTGCTCCCTGAGTGGGAGGTGAAGAACACAGACACCCACGCACAAGTGAGACGCTCTCCCACAGGATCAGCTTCGTCAATCTACAGAGAAGCAGTGAGGGACAAGCAGTGCTGCGGAAAAAAAGGTGAACTGGAGAAGCCGCCGCAAATACCAGAGAGTGCGGGGCAAACAGTGGGGAGTGCAGCTCGGGAGGGCTGCGCCCGTCGGCGGGCTGGCCCGGGCACTGAGATATGAGTCACAGGAAGACGACTCTTCCTTTACCAAATCCCACTCCCACGCAAGCAGGGAAGTGCCAGAAGTCAGTGCGAAGTGGTAGCACTGACCAGCAAGTGGTGGGGAGTGGAGATAGGAGCAGGGTCCATTTTGAATTCGCCCGAGCATGGCGCTGGGTCAGCATCGGTGGGGAGGGACTGACCCGAGCAGGCGCTTCCCAGATCAGATGCTGCCCAAGCCACAGGGGAGAGTTGGAGGCAGCTTCTTGCCACAGGAGATCACCAGGACCAGATCGAGGGAGGGGAACTCCATAAAAGAGGCTCTGCCTGGGGAAATCGTTGAAAGTTCGGTGGGCGCTGGGAGGTACACACACAGAGTCCTCCCGCGCATCTGTCCAGAGTCGCCGTGTGTTGGCTAGGCAGTGGGCTCAGCGGGCGGCTCTGGGAGGCAGCTCTGGGAGTCGGCAACAACGGACCCCGGCTCTGGATGCCCTCCTGGTGCAGTTGGCTCCAGCGCTGACTAGCAGTGGGTGGGCAGCCGCCATCTGGGGAGCCCAAAGCCTCTAGATGCCAGGGCTTGTTGCCCAGGCAATGGCCTGAGTCATGCGGCTGCCTCCTCGGCAGAGCTGGTCACTCCCTGTGAGGAGGAGAGTAGCTCTCGAAGCCACTTTTTCTCCCGAATCTTCGGACAGTCTGTCCCAGGCGACAACTCAAGCCCCACCTCTGAAAGGGAGGAAAAGGGAGAAAGATCGATATTTCTGCTGAGTTTCCAGGCGGTCTCTGGTGGCCCTGTTCCATTCAGTCGCCGGTGCTGTCCGCCAAGGTGACAGGGAACTGAGGGTGAACTGAGGGAGACCGCTTGTAGAACTGAGATCCGGGACACATAACCAACCCTCTGCCAGGCGACTCGACCCCCCCACACACACACC
>NW_012147897.1:115012-118542 GCF_000956105.1 Propithecus coquereli | reverse complement strand
TTCTTTCCTTCTCTTTCTTTTCTTCTTCCTTTTTACTCTCTTTCTGCGAGTGTGTATGTGTGTGGGTGTATATCTGAAACCCATGACCACAGCAGTCCGATTGTTGAATCTCCACAGCGGGGCTATTTTGCACCAAAGAGACAGCACGCACCCCTAGGGGTGTCTATTACAAGGAGGCTGCACTTCAAGCTGAGACACGTGGTCACCTCTCTGCTGCGACTTGGTAGCCAGAGCTGCCGGCCAAATGGACAGACTCCACAACAGGAAGGGCTGAGTACAGAGTGAAGGAGGCTGTTCTCTCAGCGGGTTCCCATAGCCTCATTTTCGCAATGACTTGGTAAGCAGCACCTCCTCCCAGGAATTAGTTTCCCACCCTTGGTAGTGTGGAGGAACAAGGGAAGCTGTTCTCTGGACTGTTACCCTGTAGGGGTGCAGGATGACCCTTGACTGCGATCTGACCACTGGTATTACATACCAAAGGGACTGGCCCCACATCTGCTGGGGAGGAATAGTGGGACAGGCTACTTTCTGGTCTGGATTCCTCAGGGGCCTTAGGAAGATCTTCTCTAGCAGCCCTGAAGTGTGTACTTCTTACCACATAGACAACCCTTCCCTTGAAGGGGTGGAATAATAAGGGTCACCACTTCCTGAATTGAGATTCCAGGTACCCCAGGAGTGCCCTTCCCCCAGTCTGGGGGGTTATCTCCCCCTCTGGCAGGTGAAAACCCACCCTCAGAGGAGGAAAGAAATGAGAGAAGACATTTTTCAGGCCGGGCCTTGTGACAGTCTCAGCCAACGCCCCTCCCACAGCCTTCCAGAACAGAGCCCGCCCCTGAAGCTAGGGAGAAAGGAGAAAAAATATTTTCCCCATAGGACTAGCCTGAATCTGTACGACCTTGGATCTAAGCAAAAGGGGACAGTTTGTTGACGTGATACAGCTGATTGGTTTTGAAAACCTGACAAGAACATAACACAAAAGCTTGCGCTTGGCGCCCAGGCTGTAGTCATCTTAGGGGCTAGTGGTCTGGGAAGGAAAATCTCCACCAGAGTCCTTAGCAATTGCACCAATTGACACACCCATTAGGAATTCCTCTGGAAGAGTGCCTAATGAGCCCTGAATAACATATTAGCAGCTCTCTCCTAGCTACAGATCAAGCAATTTCTGAAGTATACTGCCTCAGGCATGCTGATTCCTGCTTCTCTTATCACCACCTCTTAAGTGGTAACAAGGCTCAAGTAGCCCTTGGGAGTGGCAAAACATTTCCCAAAGACTCAGGCTTTTGCACATTCCATTTGGGATTTTAGAGCTCAATTCAAAGGTTCTGGAATACCTTGACAACTGACTCCTCCACACAAAATTCAAGCAACAAAAGAGAGAGCAACCTCATAACTAAACCCAGAGCCTTCCACCTCAACAAGTAGTTGATAGCAGAGTAACACACACAAAAGTGACCCAACTCCTGGAAAGCTAAGCAAGGAAAAGAAACTCACTAATCTCTGTAAGCAGAAGGAGCAAACAACAGGCCAGAGATAACCCAACAGGCCAAAACCCCACCATGATAGCACAAGACCAGGGAACATCTCTTCAGCTCTGCCAAGGAACATTCCTTTGGAGCCCCATAATTAAGTTCATAAACCAGTCATAACACCTCCAGTCCTTGACAAAGTAGCCCGATGAGAAAGAATCAGTGAAAGAACACAAGAAACATGAAAGATCAGAGAGAAAAGTCATCTCCAAAGGAAAATATTCTATCTCCATCAACTGATACCAACATACATGATACGATTAAACTGACAGAGGAAGAATTCCAATTATGGATTGTAAGGAAACTGAATAAAATTGAAGAGAAAATAGAATGCCAACATAAAGACACCACAAGAACGATCCAGGAAATGAATGAAAAATTTTTGAAAGAAATTGAAATACTAAGGAAAAACCAACCAGAAATTTTGTCAATGAAGGAAGAATTCAGGGACCTTCAAAACAAAATGGAAAGCCTCAAGAACAGAATGAATCATGCAGAGGAAAGAATCTCAGAGCTTGCAGACAATGTCTTTGCGCTGAACAAATTAGATGAAGAAAAAGAACTCAGACACAAGAGATAAGACCAAAGCCTTCAAGATTTGTGGGATTATGTAAAGAAACAGAACTTTAGGATCATCAGTCTTCCAGAGAGAGAAGAAGAAGATACTCAAGGGCTGGAAAACTTATTTCATGGAATACTGGAGGAAAATATGCCAGGCCTGGCCAGAAATCTGGATATCAAGATACAAGAATAACACAGAACTCCTGGGAGACTCAATGTGAAAAGGCAATCACCTCATCATGTAGTTATTAGACTGACCAAAGTAAACACGAAAGAAGCAATTCTTTGAGCAGCGAGATGAAAGCAACAAATAACCTATAAAGAAAAGCTGATCAGACTAATGGCTGATTTCTCATCTGAAACCCTATAAGCCAGAAGGGACTGGGTCCCTATCCTTAATCTTCTAAAACAGAATAATCCCCAACCCAGAATTCTTTATCCGGCAAAATTTAGCTTCATCTACGAGGGAGTAATAAAATCCTTCCCAGACAAGCAATCACTGATAGATTTTGCAAAGACCAGACCAGCCCTACAGGAAGTACTCAGTCCTGCATTACACACTGAATAGTATAATAGACACTCTTCAAATTAAAATCATTCCAGAATTAAAACCTAGAACGTGGACTTCATGATGGCTCAAGGAGCAAAACAGAACAACAGGATGTCACTCAACAATATGAATGGAAATTTACCGCAAATCTCAATTCTCTCAATAAATGTGAATGGCCTGAACTGTCCTCTGAAAAGATACAGGCTGGCAGAGTGGATAAAAATCCACAAGCCTAGTATCTGATCTCTACAGGAAACGCATCTAATCCACAAAGATGCCTTCAGACTAAAGGTCAAGGGATGGAAAACTATCATCCAGGTGAATGGAAGTCAAAAGAAAGCAGGGGTAGCTATACTAGTTTCAGATAACATAAGCTTTAAAATCGCAAAAGTATAAAAGGACGAAGATGGCCACTATATATTGGTGAAACGGAAGATCCAACAAGAAGAGTTTACAATCCTTAATATCTATGCACCCAATACACGAGCACCCAGTTACATAAAGCAAACCTTGTCTGATCTAAACAACATGATAAACAAGAACACCATAATAACAGGGGATTTCAGCACTCCACTGAATGAACTGGACAGATCTTCCAAACAGAAAATAAGCAAAGAAATAATGGACTTAAACAGAGCTTTTGAACAAAAGGGTCTGACAGATCTCTACAGAACATTCCACCCAAATAAAGCCGAATGTACGTTCTTCTCATCAGCCCACGGAACTTTCTCCAAAATTGATCACATACTAGGCCACAAATCAGACCTCAACAAATTCAGAAAAATAGAAATTATACCGTGTACTTTCTCAGACCATAGTGGTTTAAAATTAGAGTTCAATTCCAACAGAAATACTCACCACCTCACAAAGTCATGGAAATTAAACAATCTATT
>NW_012147897.1:82712-111751 GCF_000956105.1 Propithecus coquereli | reverse complement strand
GGGGATGGGGAGGTAAATCTGCAACTAAAGGACATGGCGAGCACTATGGAGGGGAAGGGCATGCCTTTAACCCGCATTTGGGTGAGGCAAAGGCATAAGTGTAAGCATAATGTTTGTACCCTCACAATTCCCTGAAATAAAAAAATAAAAAAATTTTCAGTTACAAATATTGAAGCAAAGAATACCACAGGTGCAGATGGCTTCATTTGTCATTCTGACCAAAAATTTAAGGAGAAACTAATACCAATTCTACACAAAGTCTTCCAGATAATTAATGGGGTTGGAGACTTCCCAACTATGAGCACAGCTTCAAGTTCAGGTGAATGTATTAAGATAAAATTAAACTACAGACAAACACACCTCAATAACATAGCTGCTAAAATATAAAATTAAAAGCTCTGCAAATACAATTCAGGTATTTTAGCATTCACGTATCAATCAATGTAATACACCACACAGAGACCTTAAAGAAAAAAATAACTTTGTTGTAACAGGAAAAAAAAAATAGACATAACTGAATCAAGCTCAAAATTATTTCTGTTTTTCCCAATGTGTTCTTAATGATTTTTTTAAGTTTCAAAATATTAAGGGGTTACAAATGTTTTAGGTTACATGGATCGCTTTTGTAATACTTCAGTCATGGCTATAGGTGTCCCTGTCACCCAAATAGTGTTTATTATATTGATTAGGTAGGTTTCTGCCCTTTCCCTCTTTTCCTGTCCCCTGTGGTTCATTTTCACTGAGTTTCACTGAGTTTTACTTCCCTCTGCGAACGTGTGCTCATTGGTTTGTTCCAATTTAATAATGAGCACATGTGGTGTTTGTTTTTCCATTCTTGCAATACTTCACTTAGGAGAATCATCTCCAGTTCCATCCAGATTGTTGGAAAAGGTATTAATTAACCATTTTTTATAGCTGAGTAGTACTCAATGGTATACACATAACACATTTTATTAATCCGCTCATAAATTCATGGACTATAAGGTTGATTCCAAATCTTTGCAAATGTGTATTCTGCTGCAATAAACATTTGAGTGCCAGTGTCTTTTTATGAAAAGTCATCTTTTCCTTTGATAAATATCCAGTGGATATTTGATATATATCCAGTAGGATTGGTGGTTCTAATGGTGGGTCTACTTTTAGTTTTTGAGGGATATCCATACTCTTTTCCATAGAGGTTGTGCTAATTTGCAGTCCCACCAAGAACTTATATAAGAGTTCCTTTCTCTCTGCGTCCATGCCACTATCTATTTTTTTAAACTTTTTATTAAAAGTGATTCTAACTGAACCAAGGGCAACACACGTAACCTAAACATCTGTACCCCATAATATGCTGAAATAAAAAAAAAAAAAGTGATTCTAACTGGGTAAGGTGATATGTCATTGTGGTTTTAATTTGCATTTCCCTAAGGATTAGTAATGTTTAGCATTTTTTCATTGTTTATTGGCCATTTGTCTCTCTTGAGAAGCTTTTGTTCATATCTTTTGCACACTTTTTAATAGGGTTGTTTGTTTTTTTCTTGTTGATTTGCTTGACTTGTTTCTAAATTCTGGATATTAACCTCTTATTGGATATGTAGCTTGAAAATATTTTCTTTTATTCTGTAGGCTGTTTGTATGCTCTGTTGATTGTTTCTTTAGCTGTGCAGAAGCTTTTTTTTTTTCAGCATATTATGGGAGTACAGATGTTTAGGTTACATATGTTGCCCTTGCCTGCGCCTCCCCCGCTAAGTCCGAGTTTCAAATCCATCCATTCTTCGGGTGGTGTACATTGCACTTTGTGTATGCATATACCCATCCCCTCCTCCTTCCTCCCCCTCCCCCCTCCCCCCGCCCAACATCCAATAGATGTTATTCTTATATGTTGTGCAGAAGCTTTTTAATCAAATTTCATTTATCAATTTTTGTTGCCATGATTTTCATTGAGGTCTTCGTCAAAAATTATTTGCCTACGCAGATATCTAGAAGAGCTTTTCCTACATTTCCCTCCAGAATTCTTATGGTTTCAGGCCTTAAGTCTAAGTCTCTTAACTATCTTGAATTAATCTTTGTGAGTGGTGAAAGTTAAGGGTCCTGTTTTAGTCTTCTGCATGTGACTATCCAATTATCCCACCACTTTTCTTGAATAGGGCTTCTTTTCCCCAGTGTATTATGTTGTCTGCTTTGATGTGTCTATTTTTTTTCCTGCAATTTCAAAGCTATTTTTTTTAATCACTCTGTGTGGTGTGTTACAATGATGGATATGTGAATATTAAAATATTTGGATTGTATTTTCTGAGCTTTTTATTTTATATTTCTGCAGCTATGTTTTTGAGATATATTTATCTGTAGTTTTATTTTAATGCATTTCTCTAACTTTGAAGCTGCCCTCACAGTTGGAAAGTTTTCCATCTACATTAATTATCTGGAAGACTTCATGTAGAATATTACTTTCTCCTTAAATTTTTGGTCGAATCACAAGTGAAGGCATCTGCACCTGGAATGATCTTTGCTTGAAGATTTGTAACTCAAAATTTAAGGGCTTTAATATATTAGTTCTTCTCAGTTTATCTATTTCTTCTTGAATTCAAAAGCAGTTTGTGTCTTTAATGAATTTCTCTATTTCTTTTAAGTTTTTTAACTTATTGGCAAAGGATTGATCACAGTACTTCATTATTATCCTTTTAGTATGAGTGGGATCTGCAGTGATATTACTTCTCTAATTCTTGACATTAAAGTGTGTATATGTTTACCTTTTTCATAATCAATGTTGCAGAATGTACATAAACTTTATTGATATTCTCAAAATAATTGTCTTCTTTATCATCAATTGCTTTTTTTCTATTTTCAATGTTCTGTTTATGTCTGCTGTGAAATTTTTATTACCTTTCTTCTGCATATTGTTAGCATGTGTTTAATTTGCTCATTTTATCATTTTTTATCTCTATTTTAATTTGGTTCATATCTGTTGTTACATCTTCAACTTCCCTGATCTTCCATATCTAATCCATTTTTAATCTTAGATAATATTTCATCTAAGACATTTTAGTTTTCATTTCTAGAAGTACCAACTAGGTTTTTATTATATCTTCCTGGCCTCTACTCAAACATTTTATTACATGAAATACCATTATCATTACTATTTTAATATTTTTAAAAAGTTTGTTATTTCTAAAATTAGTGCTAATTCTGTATTGAGCCCAGTTGAGGGATTACTGTCTTTGTAAGTGACATATTTACTGCCTCTTTGTTTGCATGCTGATTTTTCAATTGGTTGCTAGATATTTTGAAATTTGCTTTTGTAGCTGCTAGATAATTTTACTCCCTTATACACATTTTTGAGATTTGTTTAACAAGAAGTTCTGTTAAATGGAAATAGATTGATCATTTTTTGTCTTAAATTCAAGGTTTCTTAGATTGGACTGGGTACTGTTTAATCTAATACTAATTTTCCCCAGGCAATACTCCTCTGATTATTCTACCAAATGTTCTTTGAGTTGTAAGGTTTTCCGTTCTGACATACAGGAATAAGCTCTATTCATGCTTCTGTGTAAGTATTAGTCACAGTTATTTATGCAACTCTAGGGTGGTATTCTCTCCACCCTCAAGCAGTTTTATCACATCACATGCAAATACCAACCAGTACTATGCTGAATACTTAGGTATGGACTCTCTGCACGTCCCCAAAGTTCTTGTGACATGCAGATGTCTCTTTTGGAGTATTCTTTTTTACAAAATATACATATTTTGATCTTCCCAGTGCTTGGTTTCTTTACATCATTGAGACAATTCACCAAGACCTTTTTCGGTTGCCTTTTCCTGTTGTAGCCTTGTAAGTTCTTTAAAGCTAAGCCGGAAATGATACCTAAGAATTGGAACTGACCTCTCCCCAGCATTGATACATTCAATCTTAGGAGTCATTCAGAGCCAGAATAAATATTCTATGGTTTTTGCTGTTATTTGTTTACCTTTCTTTTATAAACTCAAATGTTAAGGTTAGCGCAACACTGAGATTTCCTCTCCTAAAACGTTATGGGGAGAATTAGAGTCACTGAGATTCAGGGAAGGAATATCATGAACTCTTGTAATCCTTCATATACAATTCTTGTACAAATAATAATAATAATTACGGGTGATTGGTTAAAATTTTTGGCCTGCAGAAAGATGAATTCATACCTTGTTCTTACCTATAAAGAATTATATCATATCCCTTGCCCAAGTGCTTATACTGTTTGTGTTCTCTGTTTGTCTCTGGAAATGGATTTATCTGTAGGGAATACCATATTAGCATAAGTAGGTGCATAATAGACTTACATAAGAAAGTTGGAAAATTAACCTTCTGAGTATGTGTTTCTATAGGTGCCTATGAGAATTAGAGAGATATATTTAGATAAGATTCAAAGGGAGTATGGGGAATTGAACATGTAATTGTACATAAGAGGTTAGCTCTAATTAAGTATCAGCTCTACATAGGCATCCTGAAAAGGAGATTAATATTTTACATGGAATTTGACATGGGGCATGAGGAGTGTTAAAAAGTAGTATTGATTTTCTCTTGATCTAGGGGATATATTCCCTTTCTTTTCTTCCCTCGTCAATAGTAAAATTCTTCAAATCTTCAAATAAGGCAGGTATGTATCCTTGCTCTGGTCAACAAAGCAGTAATATTATAAAAAAAGATGACACTTAAACAGCAGGATGTTAAGACTCATAGTATTGCTTCAAGATTTGTTCTTTGCTTTTCCCAGTTCTAGTCCCTCATTCCTCTTGCAAATATATACCTGGCAACAGAACAAGTGGATTAGCATTTACATTAAAATTTGTATAATATTGATATGTAACAAACTCAGGGAGAATTAAACTCTAATTGCTTTATTAGTTTCCAGTGGGTTCTAATTACTAACTGGCCCATCTTTCATTTAGATTGGAGCAAAAGGAGATATATCAACTTTTATTTAAGGACATTCGCAGTTGTCCCATGGAGATGATGTTTGGGCTGAGAGACGAATATTGAATATGGGGCCAGGAAAAAATTTTAAAGAAGCAGGAAGTCAGCATAGGGAAGTATAAAAAAAAAGTTGTAGCATTTAAAAATATTTTCTAGTATTCCAAACTATCACACTTTTATGAAGGAAAAAAATGTAAATGACTTAAATTTACTTCATTGTTTTAATCCATTTATGTATTACCTCACCAAGAAAACTTTATTTTTCATTCTCTCCCAAGTTCAGTTAGATGAGTATTTCAAGATAGTTTATCCTACTCTGTTGAAATTAAAAATAATTAGACTTTTTGTTATGAATCATACCAATAAGAAAAAATAAAACTGGTTATTTTTTAATTTAAAAAAAGTATATCCTAAATTGAATTCCACTGAACAAATATAATTACCTATTTAATATTGTGTAATGTATTTAAGTATTTTTATTGCTCATGTTGATAATTTCAGATGTATTTTATAACATAATGTTGATTAAGTGCAGTTTTTTTTTTCTGTACACATTTTATTTTTTTTCATTCTTGTTTTTATTTCGAAGTATTATGGGCGTACAAATGTTTAAATTACATACAGTGCCTTTGCACCATCAGAGTCAGAGCTACATGCGTGCCTAACCCCCAGACATTGTGCACCTCATCCGTTAGGTATGATTATACCCATTTCCTCCTTTCCCCTGCTACCTTCCAGACACCTGCTGAATGTTACTTTCATATGTGCACATAAGTGTTGATGAATTAGTATCAATTTGATGGTGAATATATGTGGTGCTTGTTTTTCCATTCTTGTGATACTTCACTTAGGAGAATGGGCTTCAGCTCCATCCAGGATAATACAAGAGGTGTTAGTTCACCATTGTTTTTTGTGGCTGAGTAGAACTCCATGGTATACATATACCACATTTTATTAATCAACTCATGTGTTGATGAGCACTTGAGTTGTTTTGACATCTTTGCAATTGTGAATTATGCTGCTATAAACATTCCAGTGCAGATGTCTTTTTTATACAATGTCTGTTTTTCCTTAGAGTAGATGCCCCTTAGTGGTACTGCTGGATCAAATGGTAGTTCTACTTTTAGTTCTACTAAAGATATTTATTGATCAGAATTTGATAAAGAAAATTTTCCTATAAAAATAAACTGCATAACAACTTTTACCTTTTGGCCATTATTTTAACAAATCAAATTTTTCCCAGCACAAAATTTGTAATTCTGAATTCTCATAAAAAGCTTTGCTTCATGTGTCATTTTCATTGCTTAGGTCTAAGATCTCTATTTTCATCAATGTTTCCTTAGAAAATGTCCTTAACATCCACCTTCGGATAAATATGGTTTAAAAAACATACTATATCACATCTGTATGCTTCATATATATATTTTTTAAAATGACACTTGTAATATGGCATTGTCTCCTTGAGAGTAAAGATGCTACTCTATAATTTCTTATTTACCGAATGTTTAGTTTAGTTCCCGAAATAGTGAAAATCCCTTTTATTTTCTTCTCCCTGATGGGTTGACTGACTAAATAAATGAGAAGATATAAGTAATATATCCTATTATCAAATAAAATCAAGCTGGTGGTGGCCAGGTGTGGTGGCCAGGCCTATAATCCCAGCATTTTGGGAGTCCAAGGTGGGAGGAACACTTGAGGTCAGGAGTTTGAGACAAGCCTGAGTAACAGATTCTGTCTCTACAAAAAATAGAAAAATTAGTCAGGCATGGTGGCACGAGCCTTTAGTCCCAGCTACTCAGGAGGCTGAGGGAGGAGGATTATTTTAGCTCAGGAATTTGAGGTTGCAGTGAGCTATGATGATGTCACAGTACTCTAGCAGGGATAACAATGTGAGACTCTGTCTCAAAAAAAAAAAAAAAATCAAGCTGGTGCTGCTGGTCAGGATAGTTTTTAACTGATTATACACAAAGCACATGTCCTCATAATATTAGAAATGTATCTTCTCTCTAGCAGTAGTGTTTGTATGTCTGTTAGTATATATTTGTGTGTGTATGTGACAGAGAGACATAGATCCAGATACAAACACAGACATAAGGAGGCAGACAGTGAGAGAGAAAGAGAGAGGGAGAGAGAGAGAAGAAAAGAAGAAAAGAGAACTGAAATCTGAGATAAATCACACAAGAAGTCTATGTAGCCATTCCTGGACCTCGTTAGTTAACTCAACAGTAACTGGGTATGTCTGAAAAGTCCCATGTAAAACCACATTCAATCTCTGGTTGTACAAATCTAGGTTAGAACAGAAAACAGAACAGAGACACCCCCAAAATGCTACCAGCCTGAATCAGAAGCTACCAGCCAAGGAGCCCTAAGCCGACATGCTCAAGCAAAATGACACAGTCTTCAGGCCTTCAGTGCTAACACTGATTGGGATCCCTGGCTTGGAATCTGTGCAATTCTGGATTGGGATTCCTTTCTGTACCATGTACATCACTGCTGTGTTTGGGAATTTCCTGCTCCTGGTCGTCATCAAAACTGAGCGCAGCCTCCATCAGCCCATGTACGTCTTTCTGGCAATGCTTGGAGCAACAGACATTGTTCTCAGTACCTGCATCCTACCCAAAATGTTAGGAATATTCTGGTTTCATCTGTCGAAGATATACTTTGATGCTTGTCTCTTGCAGATGTGGCTCATCCACACATTCCAGTGTATTGAGTCAGGTATTTTGCTGGCCATGGCCCTGGACCGCTATGTGGCAATCTGTGATCCTCTGAGACATGCGACCATTTTTACCCACCAACTTCTCACTCAGATTGGGGTTGGGGTGACGCTCAGAGCAGCCCTCCTTGTAGCTCCATGTCTCATTCTCATCAAATGCCGGCTGAAATTCTACCGAACCACTGTGGTCTCCCATTCATACTGTGAGCATATGGCCATCGTGAAGTTGGCAGCAGAAGATGTTCGAATCAACAAGATCTATGGTTTGTTTGTGGCTTTCAGTATACTTGGACTTGATATAATCTTCATCACTCTCTCCTACATTCGAATATTTATAACTGTCTTCAATCTTCCTCAGAAGGAAGCTAGGCTCAAGGCTTTTAACACCTGCATTGCCCACATTTTGGTCTTCCTTGAGTTTTACCTCCTGGCTTTCTTCTCTTTCTTTACACATAGATTTGGGTCCCACATTCCTTCCTACATTCATATTCTTCTGTCAAACCTTTACCTACTTGTCCCACCTTTGCTCAATCCTATAGTCTATGGAGTGAAGACCAAACAAATTCGAGATGGAGTGTCCAAGATATTCTACCATAAGTATCCTTCTTGATCTCTAATTTATCTTATTTAAATTAAAAAAAAAACACTCTGAAACAACCTTGTTCTTGATCAAAATCTGTACTTTTTCAGATCCACTGAGTGCTAAAATATAAAGTTCTAGTTTTACATTCAAAACAATAAGACTTTGACTGCTAAACAATTTCCTTTGTTTGGGTTACTGAATTAATCGAAGGACACAAAGCTAATCAAATGTAACCAATGATGACATATAGACAAAGATTATATAGATTTGTTTATAGTTTTATCAGTTCCAAGAATTAGATTTTATTTTTTATTTTATTATTTTATTTTATTTTAATTTTTACTCATCCTAAGACGAACCATGAGGCAGAGGGATTTGTTTTATAAACAACATTAAATGTTAATATTTTAGCCTCTGGTTTTTCTTCACTTCAAAATATTAAGGGGTAGAAATATTTTAGGTTACATGGATCACTTCTGTAATGCTTGAGTCCCGGCTAAAGGCGTATCCATCACCCAAATATTGTTCGTTGTAACCTTTAGGTAGGTTTTTTCCCCTCCCGTCCTCTCTCCTCCCCTCTGGTTGATCTCCACTGTGTTTTAATTCTCTGTGTGCACATATGTGCTCATCTGTTAGTTCCAAAAAATACCAACTGACATCATTTGTACTAAGACATTTGTACTATTTTTATGGTCACACTAAAGTATACTAATCACCATACTAATGTGCTGGTTTATAAACTTGTAGGTTTGCATTTAAGATAGTAAGGCTATTATTTTTAGTTAAACAGTTTCAGTTGTTTTGGATACAGAATTTATTGGTCAGTAGATGTCAAAGAAAACAGAAATCACTAAGGTTGTTTTTCAATTACTGAAGATCTTTCTTCAGTCATTCAGTGTAAAAAAGTTTCTTAAACACACACCTAAATTTAAGTGTCATCATCTAATTAAAAATATTAAGTACATGAAGTCCTTTAACAATGAATAAATTTAGTCTTAAACCTAATAATTCCAATGATAATGAACCAATTCTTCTTTTCTTCTCGGATTTGGATCACTATTGTCATTATTATTATCATCACCATTCACGTTTTACTTTATTTTTGTCCTATGACAAAGGTATTTTGTATGATGCCCTTGTATTGGAATGGATTTGATGCCATTCATAGAATTAGAGTTTGATTATGTGTTTGGGGAAAGAAGATCAGAGTTAAAGTGCCATTTTGATCACATTATATCAAGGGTACCTACTGTCAGCATAATTTATCACTGCATATGTTGACCTTGATTACTTGGTTGAGGTAGTGTTTTCATATTTCTTTACTGTGATATTCTTTTCTTTTTTTAAAATTCCTATTTCTATAGGGTACTCTTTAAAGTCACTATATGGAATTAAATTGAAGGAGTACAGATTTATGTTTCTCTTCCTTAAAGACAGGATAACTACATAACTCAATAAATCATTTCAAATTTTTCTACATGGGAGATTTTTATTATCCCCCTCTGATTAGTATATTCAATCATTTATTTACATCAGTGTGGATTTATGGATATTTAAATTATACTTCAGATTATTATCCAGTGTCCTTTTATTTATTTTAATGCTTAAGTTCTTTCAGTTTGGTCATTGGTAGCTCTTTCGTTTGGCTTCTGTTCTTCTTTGTACGGTGTGGGTATGTGTGTGTGTGTGTGTGTGTGTGTGTATTTTAGCACTTCTTAACTTATGTCGCTATAAAATGGTCCAGTTTCATCTTGAATATTTCCTGTCTCAGTTCTGCAATGAGACATTTCTCCAAGTTTTGTTCCTTTTGTTGGCTAATAGTATCAGAAAGCAGTATGTGTGCCCTAAGTGCACTTATTGCTACTTAAATGTCTTTCTTCTGGCTCTCTTGGCTGACAGAGCATGCAATTATACGTGTGCATGCTAACCCAGGTATATACATGTAACTATACATATTTCTATATATAACTATTTGTATCTAAATTAAGATAATCTTCAGTTTTTATTAATGTCTGCAACTTCAATTAATTTAATTCTGGCATGGATCTTTCTAGAGCCTTCCCCTTGCTTATCAGTAAATTCTCCCTCCAATAGTAAAAAACTTGGCTTCAACCTTCTGGCACCCATTTACTTCATCGATAATTTCCAGTTCAGACGTAAAGCAGTATGAGAATTGCTGATCTTTGCCCCCACGGGCAATAACTTTATCAACTAAAGTACAGCACTTATGGGCAGTTCTTTTTGCCTTTATTCCTAAACTGCACTCGTTTCCCAAGTTACTTAGGTCGGTACCTTTTCCCGCCATCCCCTTTGGTGAAATTGTTTTAGACATCCATCATACAGTTAGATTATTTTGTTACAGTCTGCACTTCTGAGAATTTCCCAACTTTCTGATTATTTTTAATTTACATATACCAAAAGTATTTTTGTGCTGTAAAGTTCCTTTATTTTCTTTTTTACAAATGCATAATGTCATGTATTCACCACCTCACTATCATATTATATATTTCATTTTTCAAATGTGGACAAAGACAGTTTTATCTCTTCCTTCCAAATCTGCAAACCTTTTACTTCCTTTACTTTGGTTATTGCACTAGTTAGGAATTTCATTATGCTGTT
The DNA here is from genome assembly GCF_000956105.1 of Propithecus coquereli. Lineage (NCBI taxonomy): Eukaryota > Metazoa > Chordata > Mammalia > Primates > Indriidae > Propithecus > Propithecus coquereli. Next base: position 100,906 of record NW_012147897.1, on the reverse strand, counting down.
GAAAAGGAATTGTAAGAAGGAGAAAATATGCCTTCTTCCAGATGTTAGGGTGAAAGCATTCAGTTTTTCACCATTAAGTATGATGTTAGATGTAGAGCTGTTTGATAGCTTTTCTTTATCAAGTTGAAGGGCTTTTTGTTTGTTTGTTTGTTTCATGAATGGGTATTAGATTTTGCCAAATGCTTTTACTTCATTAATTGATATGATCATATGGCTTTTCCTTTTTAGTCTATTAATATGATGGATGACATCAATTGATTTTCAAATATTAAACCAGTCCCCAACACTTGGAATAAATCCCCCTTTTATTTAATATAATATTATTTTTATTAATTACTGGATTTTATTTGTTAACACTTGTTTGGGCTTCGTACATCTACATTCATGAGAGGTATTGGTCTAAGTTTTCCTTTCTGTTAATGATTTTAATCTGCTTTGATACTAGAATAATGCCAGCCTCATAGAATGAATCAGGGAGTGTTCCCTCTGCTTCTATTTTTCTAAAAGAGTTGGAGAGAATGAGTATCATTTATTTAATGTTTTCTAGAACTCACCAGTGAAAGGATCTAGTACTGTTGTTTTCTGATTTGAAAAGTTATTATTTATTGATTCATTTTTAATAGATATCAACCAGTTCATATTTCTGTTTCTTCCTAAGTTTTGGTAGTTTGTGTCTTCTAAGGAATTGATCCATATAATCCGATATCAAATTTGTGGGCACAGGGTTGTTTAGAGCACTTTTATTTTCCTTTATATATCCATGTGATAAGTCTTGATAACCCCCTATTTCATTTTTAGTATTAGCAATTTATTTTTACCATCATTTTCTTGTTTGTCTGTCTATAGTTTTATTAGTTTTATTGATCTTTATAGAGATAATATTTTGGTTTATAGATTTCTGAATTTTTCCTTTATTTAATTTATTTGATATCTCTTTGAATTTTTATTGTTTCTTTTCATCTTTTTGATTTATGTTTAAGTTTTTTTTCTTCAAGTTTCCTAAAGTGAAAGCTTAAATTACTGATTATAGATATCTTTTCTCTTATAATATTAATTATGCATTTAATGCTATACAATTTCCTATAACACTGTTTTCACTGCATTTCACACATTTTCATACAGTTTTGTTTTGATTTTAGTTAGCTCAAAATACAGTGTTTAAAAAATATATCTTGTGACTTTTTCTTTTATCTATGTATTATTTAGAAGTATGTTGTTTAATCTCCAAATATTTGGGAGTTAATTAGGTATGTTTCTGCTAATAATTTCTAGTTTAATTCAATTGTGGTATGCGAAATACTTTGGATTATTTTTTATTCTTTTACATTTTTTAAGGTGTGTTTTATGGTCCAGAATGTGGTCTATCTTTGTGAATATTTCATATGAGCTTGAGAAGAATGTTCATTGTGATGTCATTAAATAAACTATTTTATAAATATGATTAGATCAAGTAGATTGATCTAAGTTAGCTTACCTTTAGTTTACCTTTTTACTGATACTCTGCCTCCTTGATCAATCACTGAAAGATAGGAATTCAAGTTTCCAGTTACAATAGTGGAATTTTCTATATTTCTTTGCAGTTTTGTCACTTTTGCCCACATATTTTGATTCTCTGTTGTTAAGTTGATACACATTAATGATTGTTATGTCTTTCTGGAGATTTTACTTTCTGTAATTATGATATGACTACTTTTTCTGATAATTTTGTATGATCTAAAGTCTGCTTTGTCTAAAATTAATGTAAATGCTCCAATTTTCTTTTGGTTAGTTAGCATTGCATGCATTTTTTATACCTTTATTTTCAACATTTGTTTGTTTTTATATTTAAAGTTGGTTTCTTGTACACAATATGCAGGTGTACCCTGGATTTTTTTTTTATTATGAAAATCTTTGTCTTTTAATTGGTGTAGTTAGCAATTCACAGTTGAAATGTTTATTGATAGTGTTGAATTAATATATGTAACTGTTTTCTATTCATTGTATTGATTTTTTCATTCTTTAATTTTTCTTTCCCCTTTTTTTCCTGTCTTCTCTGGACTTAATGAGATTATGACATGATTCCATTTTCTCTCCTTTCTTAGAATATCGTTATACTCCTTTAAAGTGTCCAGTGGTTGCTGTAGAGTTTTCAGTACACATTTGAATTAATCTAAGCCCACTTTCAAATAACAGTGCACTGTTCATACATAGTGCAGGTACCTTATGATGGAGTTCTCCCAATTCTTCCCTCTCATTCCTTATAATATTGCTGTTATTTATTTACTTTATCCACATCCTTTAATCATCTAGTACCTTGTTACTACTATAGCTTTGAACAATGAGTCATCTATTAAATCAATTAATAATAAATAATATCAAATCTTTTATATTACCTTCATTTTTTTCCCCAAAGATTTTTCTTTTTCTTTTCTTAGATTCGAGTCTCTGACCTATATATTTTTCCTTCTCCCTGAGGAGTTCTTCTAACATTCTTATAGAGCAGGATAGTATGAGCTTCCGGTGGTATCTTTTTCAGGTAAACTGACATTTACTGTGATTCTCGTGTTGGCTTGACTCTCCAGATTTTGGGGGTAGCAATTTTTCCTATAACCTCATTGCACTATGAGTTGAGAAACTAAATGGTTTGGGGGTTTTTCTGTTTTTAGAGTTTTTTTCTTAGCTATAAATTCTTTGCCTAAGCCAATGTCTAGAAGAGTTTTTCCCATATTTTCCTCTAGAATTTTTATGGTTTCATGCCTTACATTTAACAGCAATTATAACACCAAACATAAATAAATACATGTGACTTGATTAAATTAAAAATCTTCTGCACAGCAAAAAGTAATTAACAGAGAAAATAGACAACCTATAGAATGGGAGAAAATATTCACAAACTAGACATCTGATAAAGGGCTAATATCCAGAACCTACACAGAACTTAAACAAATTAGCAAGAAAAAAAACCAAACAACCCTATTAAAAAGTGAGGAAAAGACATGAAGAGAAGCTTCTCAAAAGAAGACAGAAAAATGGCCAAGAAACATATGAAAAAATGCTCAACATCACTAATCATTAGGGAAATGCAAATTAAAACTACAATGAGATATCACCTTACCCCTGTAGAATGGCTATTATTAAAAAGTCAAAAAACAGTGGTGCCTGTGTGGGTGCAGAGAGAAAGGACTGCTTATATGCTGTTGGTGGGACTGCAAATTAGTACAACCTCTATGGAAATCAGTATGGAGATTCCTCAAAGAACTAGACATAGACCTTCCATTTGATCCAGCAATCCCACTATTTGGTATATACCCAAAGGAAAAGAAGTCATTTTTTTTTTAAAAGACACCTGTAGTCAAATGTTATTGCAGCACAATTTATAATTGTACAGATATGAACCAACCTAAGTGCTCACCAATTCATGAGTGGATTAACAAAATGTGGGATATATATTTATATATGTACGTATATTCCCCCATGTACTACTACTCAGCCCTAAAAAGAAATAAATTAATGTCTTCCGAAGAAATTTGGATGTACCTGGAGACCATTATCCTAAATAAAATGTCACAAGAATGTAAAAACAAAGACATGTACTCTAATAATTTGGAATTAATCGATGGGCACACATGGAAGCAGAGAGAAGTAAAAGTCATTGGAAATCAAGAAGGGGGGAGGGGTAAAAGAGGAGAGGGAAAACCAACCTAATAGGTACAATGAAAGCTTTTTTGGTGATAGGCACACTAATAACCCCGACTTAAGCATTGCGAAAGCAATCCATGTAATGAAAACATTTGTACCCTCATAATATTTTGAAATTAAAAAAAAAGAATTTTTACTTGCTGTAAGGAGAGGAGTGATGATTGACAAACTTTATAAATTGGAACTAAAATAGAAATTTTTATCTGCATTTTAAACCAACATTTCCCACTAAATATTTAGACAGTTTACTACATACATCTATATCTAGAGATAGGTATGGACATGGATAAATAGGTAGGTAGATATTTGGATAAACATAGATAAATATGCATATATTTGAACCATAATCATGAAATTTCTGAGGACTGAATCAAATAATAAATACTTTCCTATTAGCACTTTACATATCTACATTATTTGAGATAAGATCTGATTAAATGAATGAATTTTAAGGTAAATTGACATAACGATAGCTATTAGTTAAAAGGAAAAACTATTAATTCCACAAGGGAGACCATTTCTTTCTGACTTATATATGTTTGTATAGTTATTGAAATTGTTATATATTCCTGGAACTAAACTACAAAATAAATTTCACACATAAATGTGTATATGTAGAAAATCCTAGATGATACAGTAGACCTTTATCTTAATGAAAGTTTAGCTGTAAATGTTTTTCTCAATTTTCAAACATGATTCTTATAAAATATTTTGATAGAACATATGAAAGTAAAAGATAGGTTAAGGAAGACAACTATACAGTGATACAAGTGACTTAGATCTTATAATACATCCATTTGTTGCTCTAAATTATAGATCAGCAAAATTTTATGTAAATAGATTGACAATAAACAGTTTAAGTTTTGTTGGCCATGCAGTACCCGTCATAAATATTCAACTTTACCATTATAGGGCAAAAGTGTCCATAGACAACACATAAATTAATGGATATAGCGCTTCTCCAAAGAGGCAGCGACCTGTATTTGGACTATGTACTATAACTTGTCACATGGCCTGACATATTCATGTGTGATCTATCAAATGTAGTATTAGGCTCTATAAGTACAAAATATAGTGTTGTCATTTAATTAATAAATTCACGTTTGAGGCTAGATATATTATCTTGAACCAGATCATCCATCTTATACCAGATTGTATGGGATATTTACCATTGTCATTGCACTGTTCTTTATTTCCTAAGGTGAACAATGACCTTCATAGTGACACAAATCAGATCTTTTCTAATTGGATGTCTCTGCTGCTTTTCTAATTGTATGACTTTCTTTGAAGCTTTCTTCTCCTTTGCTTTTATGACATCACTCTCTTCTGGATGTGTTTTCACTTTTCTTACTGTTTCTATTAATGTTCATTGTGATGTTACCTCTACTCACACACATTTGCCTTGTTTTCTTACTGGTAAAATCATCATCCTTCTTCAAGACTCAGGTCAGCCTTTCCTTGGCATCTTCTCCAACAGGCCATTGGAATTTTTTTCTCTGGCTCAGTGTTATTTTTGGTGTTCCATAATCACCTGTACAATTTTTAAGCTGCATTACATTTAATGTATTTTTCTCTATAATAACTGGTATATATACTGTTTGTTTGTTGATGATTTTAATTTATTTATTATTTTGCTACTTAGTTTATCATATCACTGTAGCATATATTTGACCCATAAATAGTTCATGACATGGACAAATTTATGACAGATTACTAATTTCAGTGACTTAGAGTGTTATTCGTTAAGATTAGAGGTATAGTAGGGTAGTCTGGTTGAGACAATTAGTGCAAAATGTCCAATTTTGGATGTGTTAAAGGAGTAGCACTTTGTAGTACAGCTGTCTAGTTTGGAGCTACATTTAGGCATCTGGAAAAATACCTTTGCTAATTGATCATAATACTTCTGATGCCTATCATACCACTGACACTGGTGTATATAAGGAATAAGATATCGTTGACTGTTGTGATAATTGTGTTCCATTCTTTGCCTCATTTGATCCTTACCTTGACCTTATGGTGTATATAAATAATTTTTTTCATTTAACAGATGATAAAAGTAATGATATACAAAGTTAAAAATAAAATTTATTCGACTATTTGTGATGAAAGCAGAATTTCAAATTGACTTTTCTCTGCTCAGAATCCTAGCTCCTAAATATCTGATATAGCCACTCAATATATTTTCATTCAATAAATGGACAAAATACATGATTACTGTAGAAAAAGAAAGAGCACAACTATTTGCTATATAATTACATACAAAAGTTAATAAAACATATTCAGTGAATCAAAAATAAGAATAAGACTATAGGAAACAAATATGAAAAGCCAAAGTTTTAACAAATTAATTCATTTCAAAACACAAAAATGTCCAATCCTGGATAGAGCTGGGCCCATTCTACCAAGTGAAGTATCACAAGAATGGATAAACAAGCACCACATATATTCACCATCGAACTGGTATCAACCGATCAACACTTATGTGCACATATATTAATAGCATTCATCAGGTGTCCGGCAGGTGGGAGGGAGGAGGAGGGGATGGATATATTCACAGCTAATGGGTGCAGTGCACACATCTGGGGGATGGACATGCTTGAAGCTCTTACTCAGGTGGGGCAAAGGCAATATAGGCAACCTAAACATTCGCACCCCCCTAATATTCTGAAAAAAAGAAACCATAAAATAAATAAATAAATATTTGAAAATATATAACAACATTAAACAAAAGTCAATATTTCCAACTCAAAGACCCCTCACCCCATGAAAATGATCTAAAAGTTAAAGCATGTTTTAAACAGAGCATTTATGGATATGCTCAAAGACAATTTCTATGGTCCATGTAAAATAAAATTGAGCTTCTTAATTAAGAAGTAAATTGTTTTATATTTTAGCACTTAATAAATATGGCCAAAAATTATTATTTACTGAAGGAAAAGGAAACTAAATGTGGATAAATAGAATTTTGATATTCTTCAAGTTTTATTCAGATTTTGAAAGCATAGCCTTAATGCTACCACACTGCAGTGATCGGACATTAGTAAAATAGGAGCAGTAATCCTTGTTTAGGGTTCTGTCAAAATATTGAAATAGAATTTATCAGGTACAGGGAGTGAGGGGGACTTCAGAAATCTACCCCACTATCTAGAATAAGAAGAGCAGACATAGAGGAATAAACTATAAAATTATCAAGAGGAATGAGCTTCCTTTTTCATAAAATAAACTAAAAGCTAGACTTCTGTATGGGAAACAATAGAGAGTAGAGGTTAACATCATGCATTTTGAACCCAGATTCCTTGGGTTCAAATTCTGCATTGCCACTTTTTAGGTGAGTTACCTTGTGCAACTTACATATCTTCTCTGTGCCGCAATTTCCTAATTTATACAATAAGAATGATAATAACACCAACCTCATAGTACATAATTTTGTGGACTAAAGAAGTGAATACATATAAAGGGCTTAATAAACAGCCAAACACACAGTGATCATTATATTGGTGTTATGCCATTATTATTACCACTATAATCTGTAAAAAACAGATTGAAAAATAATGTTTTTTAATCCAGACCTTTCCATTAGGATGTGCAGAGTTCAAATTGGGGAAAATATATATTATAAATTACAAAGTCCAATATATTGAGAATTTTTAAATTTTCACAGTAATTGGCCTACTCATTTTACATTTTTGAATATAACAAAATATTCTTGATAACATGGAACATAAAATAATAATAATAACGATCATTGCTAATATTTATTAAAAACATCCCACAAAAGGCATTCCATTATTTCTAAAAGAATGAAAGAGAAAACATAAAAAAATTAAAAGAAATAGAGAAAAAATGCACAACATCAAAAATCCCTGCTACAAAGCATGGTTAAATTGAGAAATAACATTTTTGGAATAAGGTGGTGACATTGTTAACCCACCATGAATACATGAGCCAGATTCTGCCAAAATGAATTTGAATTTAAATGTTTTTTTCTTCAGAAATTTTCTTATTTGAGAAAAAAAGACTCACCACTCGGTCACGAATCTGCTTGGTCTTGACACCATACACTAAGGGATTGACTGTGGGGGGCACTAGAAGGTACAAACTTGCAAAAATTATGTGGACACTTGGAAGTACCTTCTTGCCAATGCGGTGAGTTAGGAAGCTAAACAGTGCAGGGGTGTAGGAGACAAGGATAGTGCAGACATGGGCAGCACAGGTTCCCAGTGCTTTAGAGCGGGCATTCTGGGAAGAGAGCCGGAAGACAGCCTGGAGGATTTTGACATAGGATGTGGCTATGAGTCCGAGGTCCAATATCATCACTGAAAGGGCCACAGAGATTCCATATGCTCTGTTAATGAGGGTGTTGGCACTGGCCAACTTCACCACAGCCATGTGCTCACAATAGGCATGATTGATGACATATTTAGTGTAATATGGTAGCCTCTTAATGAGAAGAGGAGTGGGCAAAACCATAAGGATAGCTCGCATTGCACCAACTAAAAACATTTTAATGACCATTGGTGTTGTCAGGATGGTTGTATAATGCAGTGGGATGCAAATAGCTACATAGCGGTCAAAAGCCATGGCAACTAGGAGGGCAGACTCAATAATGCAAAATGTGTGGATGAAAAACAACTGTGCTAGGCAGACATTAAAGTCAATCCAATGTGCATCAAACCAGAAGATGCCAAGCATCTTGGGTGCTGTGGAAGAGATAAGAGCCATGTCATTCATTGCCAGCATGCAGAGGAAGAAGTACATAGGCTGGTGAAGGCTTGGCTCTAGCTTGATAGTAACAATTATTACACTGTTCCCCAGCAAGGTCAGGGCAAACAGGAGGCAGACAGGGATGCCAATCCAGTAGTGAAAATCTTGCAAACCAGGAATACCAACCAGGAAGAAAGACGAGATGTGGTAATATGTTACATTGTCTCCCATGTTAAAACTTGAGAGGTTGCATGCTTAGCACAAAGTTGCCACAAAACGCAGTATTACAAAGTGACTCTTCCATGATCCTGCCTGTGGGTGATCCAGACACAATGTATAGTAGCCTGTATAAAGAGCCAACTCTTCTCGTACACCTTTGTAAATCATCCGGTAAAACACTTCAGCATTCCATGCTCCAGCATCCTCAACTGCAAATGAGAAGTTTAAGTTCATTTTCTGAGATTTGCTATTTCATTCAATTCCATTACACAGTTTTTATTTCTTATAAGAGGAACAGTTAGCAATAAAATAATCTCATCTTGATGCCAAAGCCAGTGTCTGTGATATAAACAGTCCTAGAAGAAAAAATAATTTGCTTTTATCAAAGATACCATGATAAAATATGGAGAAACAAACATATACCAATAAATAAGAGAGGTATTTAAACATGCAATCATTTTTTAAGAATACTGTTTTCCTTAGGCAGAATAACTTAATCAAGAATTCAGAATAAGATCCCCAAATGCTAAACCATAACTATAAAGCATATCAAAATTAAACACAATAAAATGCTTTATCATTAGTCATAGGTAAATTTATGCTGGTTTTAGATTAAGTCATTAAGAAGATTTGAAGATGGACAGAGTAATACAACCACATAAAAATAATGAAAATTTTATTTCTTTGGGCTGTCAAGTAATTTAAAATAGCTATTAAATACATACAATAACATTAGTTGCTAATAAATTCAGTCTATTTTTTGTAAAGCCATGGCTCTATCTGTAGGCTCAGCCCTGCCTCTGGCTCTCATATCCATCTGCATAATTAAGGTAAAGAAGAAAGCAACTAAAATTCAGTGTATTGGATCTCAGCATAACAGTAACTGCTATGACCACATCCTTTAATTCCGACAACAGCCCTCTATCCTTCTTCCCAGAGTCCAGTTTCTCCCTCATACCAAATTTTTGGCATATTCACTCCATTCTTCTTAATGTAATTTTTATTTATAATTTTTCCCAGTTTATTAATTTCTAGTTCTGAACCCCACTGATGTGAAATAGCAATGCTTCCTTGTCTGGATGTCCAAATAGTGCCTTTGTGGAAAATCCTATTTCTGGTTACGGTATCTAAATTCTATTAATGTTATTAAACATATGCTACTCTGGGCCAATATAAGTGAGTATCTGAGGTATTTCCTAGTAATGAACTGAAAAAGTCAATGGTTCATAAAATACTTCAGAAAAATTCAGAGCTTAAACTTTCACCAGAATATGGAAACTTAGAGTAGCGGAAATTACTACATAAAAAGATGAAGCCTATAACCCAAAAGAGAGGTAAGAATTCAACACAAAATCAACAAATATTGGACTTCAAGGAATGAATTTTTTAAAAGTATTTATTAAGCTTTGTCTCTTTGTAAATCTTAAATGACTGCTTCTCATTTGGAAACTTGGTTTTCCAAGTTCCATCCATATATTTGTTTCTGGGAGAATCAAACACATAAGAGGCTGACGGAAAATGACAGGGCATAATTAAGCAGAGAGTTCTGATAAAAGAAGCAACTTAACCCACCTAGAGATATATTAGCCAAGAATCGTTGCCTGGGTTTATAAACAAGCATAGTTGTTCTGATAAATTAATATAAATATTTTAAAATCATTCTCTTATAGTTTCCAATAAATTTGCTTATAAGATGGCAGCATGTCAAATCTATACCAAGAATAAAGAACTGAAGTGACTTCCGCTTAAATAAGAGAAGCTTCCTGTCAGGGCCCTAGAAGCAAAACACAGAGAAATTTGCAGAGAACACCCTCAAATTATGATCTGCTTGTACAGCCACCATTGCCTCCTAGGAAGTCTTTTCTATCTTCTGTCAGCATGGTTTTGAATGAAACTTTGGAGACATCTATTTATTTCTACAAGGTCATGCTTAATATTACCTTCAGTAGATAGTCTGCGAGGACAGTTGCAATATCTGCCCAGACTACTCTACCACTCTAACTCTTCTGTTGACACTATTATTCCTTCTGTTTCTGAACCAAATAAATACCTTATTCCTTCTGACAATCTGAGCTTTGACAATCTGCTTGTTTCTAGGTCAATGAACAAAGCCCCTCGCCTGAAATCTGCCACTTCAGAGGAGATGACTGTATCAGAATATAGAATACTGTTTTTTCTATACAGCCTTTTTTGAATGTACTACATATTTGATATTCATGTATTACAATAACAATGCAATACCCAAAACTAAATGCAATAAATTCTTCCACTCTTTTTCATCTGACAGTATTTTATTTGGTGACGACAACAACCATCTAGCCATTAAAGTTAGAAATCTCCCAGTACCCTTGCCCCCTCCCTCCATTCAACTCTAATACTTCAGGCAAGCACTCATTAAGAGAAGCCTCTTATTTATGTTAAAGCTCTTATCATAGTCTTTGCATTTGTTTATTGTCATGTCAGCCTCCTTTATAAGACAGAAATCACAGAAAGGAACATACTGAATTCCAGTAAACTCACAATAAATTTCAGGGGATATCCAATGCTTCTGCACACCTTCTATAGTCTTTTGAGAATTTCAAAGATATTTAATCTTGTTACTGAAGCTTCTGACCCTTCAGAGGTGGTCTGTCTATTCATAGTTATTGTCTACTCTCTGTTCACTTCTGCTGCCTTCTTAGAATTTGTATTTTCAAAATTGTTTCTAGGAAGAGTTGTATAACTAGAGATCAACCTTTAGTAGAGATTTACAAGATTCTTCTTTAAATAATAATATCTTGAATATATATATACACACACACGTGTATGTGTCTGTATCTATCCTCTAGAATTGTCTCATTCCTCTTCTCCACTACCAAATCACATTATGCAAATGCCGATGTCTCTTATTAATGTAAATATCACTTATAGGTTTGCAAATCTTCCTTTCCTATTTACTTCCACCAAATTAATCTTGAATACTATCTTACAACCTACTATGTATTTGCAGATGGTAATAAAAGTAGCTGCTTGTTCCCTGCAAATCTTTAAATGATTATTTTCAACTCCAGCATCTCAGTGCATGAGCATATATGGGAATGGTTATAAAATATGATAATGTTTGTAATTGAAGCAGTGAAGTATCTGTGTCAAGTGGATAGTTACGTTGCTTCGTAGTAGGCTATTCCAATGCTCAGGAGGCATGTCAGGTCTGGAAGGCTGATGGGACCCTTTGAGCCCTTAAGATATAAGGGAAAAGGGGACTGGGCCAGGACTAAAAGTAAAGTAGTAGCAGTGTCCCTCTGGAACAGCCACACTAACCCTGCAAACTCCCCAGAGTATATATGTGCTTAGTATTCATGTGTTTCTCCTCTGGAGACCGTAGCCTTAGGAGGCTGTCCCATGGTGCCCAGTCAAATGAGATGCCTAAGATGCCAATCAAATATATAGTTCACTAGAGAAATCTGTATGAAAACTAAGAGCAAACCAATTTAGTGTGAGCAAGCTATCTGAAAATTAAGAGAAGGGTACTATAAACTCTAATTCCAGAATGACTACCATTGAATTCCCACTTTTGCTTCAAGAGAAGATTCAGGTCTTCTGAAAGAGTAACGGAGTGTAGGGTATTTCACAACGTCCATTCTGTTTTGCTTTTTCCCTTGTACAATTTTACTGAGACACAATTTTCACACATCCAGTCACTGTCTGTTTTTTCTCCCCATATTAACATGTGCTCACATGCACTTATGGGTTCATATGTATTCTGTTTTCCAGAGGAAATAAGTCAATAGATTTCTCTTTGCTGTGGCTAAAACTATTGTCCTTTCAGCTCTATATAACTGATCATATTTCTTTATTTTCTTATATTCCTAGCAATTTTTAGCTCTCTGTTTTTTTCTGATGTAATATGGGGGCTTAAATGGTAATTCAATGCTGTTTTAGTTTGTACTCCCCTCATCACCATAGAGTTTGAACATCTAATCATATGTTGGACAGTCCTTTGACTATTTTTCTCTCCTGCAAATTGGCTGTTTTTACTTTTGTTTTCTATTGAAAATTGTACATTTTTCTTGTTGACTTGCAAATGTTTTCTGGATATTCTCACCCAAATCTTGGTAGTCAAAGACATTGCAAACATTTTCTCCACTTGATCTATTATCTTTGTTTACTATATTCTTAGTTCTATAGAAATCCTCAGATTTGATTTAAAGTTATCAAAATTTTACAGTCCATTTTTGTGCTCTTGGAACTTTCTTGTTAAGTCTTTCCCCAGTTATTTTCCTGTTATTTTCCTGCGTTACCTTCTACTAACTTAACGGTTTTGTTTAGAAAAAAACTTACAAATAAAGTTGTATTTAGTTGTGGGGTATATTATGAATGCCATCAGAAAATTTCACCCCAAACTATTGTTCTAGCAAGTGTTACAGTGAGTGGTCACAAGGACAAACCCAGTGGCACACGGAGAGGCGGAGAATCAAAGTTTATTCACTGGGTGGGCTCACAGGGGCCTCGCCACTGAATTCTGAGCACATTCTACCCGGATTTTTCCCACTTTTATTAAGTTGTGGTGGTCTGGGGGGTAGGATGTCAAGTGGTTAATGTCCACCAGGTAATAGGTTAGTTGATGTGTCAGATAATAGATTTAGTGTTATGCTGATGTGCCAGGTAATAGATTAGTTGGTCAGTCAGGTAATAGGTTAGTATTATGCTGATGTCGGTCTTCCACAAGGGGTGGGGGTCTCAGGTGGCTGATGTGCCTAGAAACAGATGGGGGGTTTCCTTATCACTATGACTCCTTTGTACAAAGAATATTTTAAGTTAACAGCCCCTAGAGATCAACAGGTATTGGAAGGGGATTTCCCTCTTTCTTCATAAAAACCCAGACCCAGCAGAAAGAATAATCACCTTCATTTTTCCTCCCTGTTATCTCAACACATTGCAGGAAAGAAGATCAAAGATACAACCAGACCTGTCCCAAATAATTTTAAATATAATACCTGTCTCTCAGGTTAATTTAATTTACAAAGAGAGTCATTTACAATTCAATCTATTTTCCCCATCTATTCATTCTCTCAAGTATCTATTCATCCTCCCTAGCAACCATTTATCACCCCTAAACAGAATTCCTATATTACTCATCTCCTCCTCCCCTCTAAAATGAGGGTATGTAAATTTCTGGACACCACTGGAATACTGGGTAACTGCTGTGTGATTTTCCCCATGTGCATGGTAAATAAACCTCTTTCCTTACTAATCTGCTTTATTGTGAATCGATCTTTCAGTAGACTTTTGGGGGAAAGGTGAAGCTTCCCCTCCCTGCTATACAACCAACTTTGTAGAAAAAAGAAAACGACTTACCTGTGAGAAATCCAAGCAAGATACATGAACTCTGAATAGATTTACAGAAATTACTAACTTGAATTATATCGTTACCTGTGTATTTATGGCAAAAACAGGATTGGAGACGCAGAGTAGAAATTGTACAGGTATGTTTCAGGCATTTTTCTTCTTTTCTCTGTGTTCTACTTTTATTTTATTTTAACCCTTATTTTGTGTATGCCCCCTTTTCTGATTTTTTTCACTTGCTTTTGAGAAATTCCCCTCATAAACACACTCAAGCTGATATGGAGCAACAGTTTCCTTATGCTTAGAATTAGCACTGCCTATTCCAAAAGTGCTGGTATTCACCACATGTGCTCTATTGGTCTAAAGATAAGCTGGGCTCATTAGGAAAGAACTTATAGGCCACAATTAAAAGTGAGAATGGAGATTTGGTTGGAGGAAAATTGATATCACTCTCATCTTCAAGATATAATAATTATAACAATAATAATTAATAGTAATAGTAATAAAATAATTCATTTAGTTATTTACTTCAGAAACTATTCTAAACATTTTATATGCACTAACTCATTTAATCCTTGCAATAGCTTTAAATAAGGTCCTATTGGTATCCAAGTTTGATAGATAAAAATATTGATGGACATGAACAGTTAAGAATACACCCAAAGACACATGACCAGCAAGTGATGGTGCTTGATTTTAGATATGACGTGTACATAGAGACTATCTATACTTGTCTTCACCATTATGTTATGTTCCTTCTATCTGGGTGTACTTATCCCTCCTGGGAATAATGTGAATGTATTCTGAAATTAAATATATGTGTCTCAAGGCTCTTCTAATTATTTGATTGTAAATAAATATAATAACCTAATTTTATGCACATGACACTAACATTATTTTGAAAAAGTAATATGGAGGTGTTAGGTTTTGACAGGAATTAAGATATTTTGTGACAATTATCACATTGATTGCAAGAAATTGTTTTTGATTATTATTAAATCCTGAGTTTGGTTTTACACAAGACACCACGTAATTATGTTGTGAGCCACAGAGAGCTCACATTTATGAAATTTAGACTAGAATCAGCTTACTACAGTTAGCTTACATTCACACATTTTAGCAAATGAAAGTAAGGATTAAAATTCGCATCAAAAGGTATACCAGTTAACCAGGTCCAAATATTCTGTGATGTTTACCATAACAGATAATATTATCTCAATTTTCAAAGCTATTTCTTTATTCAGGGATCATCTGCCACAAAGAAAATTTTGGATATCTTGGTGATCACAAAAAAAATCATGGCCTTCTTGCTACAAATTATTTCCTGAAAGTCAAGTTATGCTTATTTCCTTGAGAAATCCTGTTGAAAATGAGTAAATGAGAAGCAGGGCTTTAAGTCTTAAATTAATTCAGCCAAGACTGAGAGATTTTTGGAAGTGTTTCTGTAACTTACTAAGCCATATACTGATTTATTTATTTTTTTGTTACATTCTTTATCAGGGAAATATAGAATACATTTAAAACAAAATAAATAAATTATAAAGTTTATTTAATTCAAACATCTGAACATTTTGGGAAATAATTTTAAGCAAGCTACTGCTGAATGTCTCTTCAAGTCACAGCTTTTAAAGTAAAATTTTCATTTTAAAAATCTGGGGTCCTAAGTGCTAATCTTTATTCTTTCCTCCACTGCTTTTATTTCTATTATAATCTGTAACTCCATATGCATCAATACAGTTAAAGATCAGAGTGAAACAGCAGAAAAGTAAAAGAAAAATAATTTTTAATTAATCATTTATTTACTGATTTCTAATTTAACAAATGTTACCTAAATTTCTATCAGGTTTCAAAAATTGCACTGGAAGCAAAATATACAATAGTCAGGAAAATGACACTGCCCCTTGTAGGAAATATAGATGAATACAGAAACATAACATGCAAGTCCCATATAACTTAATAAATACTATAATGTGATCAACACTTATCTGCACATATGGAAATAACATTCATTGGAAATCAAGCAGGTGGGAGGGGCGTGGAGAAGATGCATAAATTCACACCTAATGGGTACAATGCACACTATTTGGAGGATGAGTACGCTTAAACAGTATAAAAGCAATTTATGTAACCCAAACATTTGTACCCTGTAATATTCTGATATTTTAAAATAAATAAATAAATAAGTACTATAATGCAAAAATTATAGTTAAATGATAAGATAATGCAGATAAGATTTCTAGCATAGACTTGGAACAAGGAAAGGTTAAGAAAGGTATTTCTGGGAAATACCAATACTTAAGAAGAGAACTAAAACCTTTTTCTAGTTGTTGGAAGATTTCCTATCATTCTGAAGCTATGAAAAGCCATGAAACATTTTTATTATTGCTATGAAATGAGTAAATACTAGCTCACAAAGCCCAAAAGAATTAGAATAGCATTTGTTTTAACAATTCTCCATCTAACTTAAATAAAGGATTTCAGAGTTAGTATGTATGATGATTTAATATTTGGGTAGCATTGACACATTTACCTCCACAAATCTTATGCTCATTTACATTCATATTAAAAAGCATATAAGAGTGTCTGTAGAATCTTACATCCTCAGCAACACTGGATACTGACAATCACATTAACTTTGCCAGTTGTGTACACAATATGAAATTTTATTTGACTAATTTAAAAAAAGTTTTAGTTATTTAATATTGAATGAGTTTGTGCCTCTTTTAATATTTATCAACCATTTGGATTTCTTATACAATTTAAATTCTATCTTCTTTCTATGGGTTTTTTTTGTCTTTTGCCACATTAATTTGTAAGAATGCTTTGTCTAGGTAAACTAATTGATGTCATGTATTGGATTGCAAGCATTTATAGTTGGATATTCAATATTATTTGTTATGCATGTGGTCCATGCACTGATCCTCAGTTTATGAATTCTCATTTCCTGCACCCATTTAGAAGGTATAGCTTATGCAAAAACCATTTTTTAAAGAAGAGTTTTTCCTTAATTTTATAGTTTAATTGTTATAAATATAATATTTTCCTAGCTACTGTCAACAGAAAAAAGACCAAACTCTGTAAAGGCTCATTAGGAAAGAACTTATAGGCCACAATTAAAAGTGAGAATGGAGATTTGGTTGGAGGAAAATTGATATCACTCTCATCTTCAAGATATAATAATTATAACAATAATAATTAATAGTAATAGTAATAAAATAATTCATTTAGTTATTTACTTCAGAAACTATTCTAAACATTTTATATGCACTAACTCATTTAATCCTTGCAATAGCTTTAAATAAGGTCCTATTGGTATCCAAGTTTGATAGATAAAAATATTGATGGACATGAACAGTTAAGAATACACCCAAAGACACATGACCAGCAAGTGATGGTGCTTGATTTTAGATATGACGTGTACATAGAGACTATCTATACTTGTCTTCACCATTATGTTATGTTCCTTCTATCTGGGTGTACTTATCCCTCCTGGGAATAATGTGAATGTATTCTGAAATTAAATATATGTGTCTCAAGGCTCTTCTAATTATTTGATTGTAAATAAATATAATAACCTAATTTTATGCACATGACACTAACATTATTTTGAAAAAGTAATATGGAGGTGTTAGGTTTTGACAGGAATTAAGATATTTTGTGACAATTATCACATTGATTGCAAGAAATTGTTTTTGATTATTATTAAATCCTGAGTTTGGTTTTACACAAGACACCACGTAATTATGTTGTGAGCCACAGAGAGCTCACATTTATGAAATTTAGACTAGAATCAGCTTACTACAGTTAGCTTACATTCACACATTTTAGCAAATGAAAGTAAGGATTAAAATTCGCATCAAAAGGTATACCAGTTAACCAGGTCCAAATATTCTGTGATGTTTACCATAACAGATAATATTATCTCAATTTTCAAAGCTATTTCTTTATTCAGGGATCATCTGCCACAAAGAAAATTTTGGATATCTTGGTGATCACAAAAAAAATCATGGCCTTCTTGCTACAAATTATTTCCTGAAAGTCAAGTTATGCTTATTTCCTTGAGAAATCCTGTTGAAAATGAGTAAATGAGAAGCAGGGCTTTAAGTCTTAAATTAATTCAGCCAAGACTGAGAGATTTTTGGAAGTGTTTCTGTAACTTACTAAGCCATATACTGATTTATTTATTTTTTTGTTACATTCTTTATCAGGGAAATATAGAATACATTTAAAACAAAATAAATAAATTATAAAGTTTATTTAATTCAAAC